>NW_008657048.1:10003-54261 GCF_000695815.1 Acanthisitta chloris | reverse complement strand
TTCCCTTTGCCCTACCTGACCAAGAAAAGAGTTATTACCTTCTTTAAACTGTTCTGACCAGCTGACAAAGACAGATGTGTCAGAAGGCAGACAAGAATGTACAGAGAGAGAGGGCAGTGAGGAAACCACAAACTGATGATCTGGGGCCACAGGATACAGTTAAGGCAAAAGCTATATTCAATATTTTACATTTGAAATATTTCTGTTCTTTAAAATAACGTAAATTTTCAATCTTTTTAACTTCCTGTCCTAGAAACTCAGACAAGCTGCTGCGTAAGAAAACAGACCAAGGCCGGTACCAGAACTTTGGCTATTCACAGCTGCAGAGCAAGAGGATCCTGTTAACACCTGTGATCCTTAGCCTCTTTATATTGATGCTGCTGCTTTTCTTCTTTAACTCCTTGGCAATGAGTATGCTAGCTACTGTTCACAATGGCCACATATTCCCTTCTCCACTGTCCTTCACCTTGGCATTGACTTCCTTTTGCTTATTTGAAAAGACTGAGCAAGGAGGGACAGAGATGAAACTTCTCTGCATTTAGTAGTACTGTACAGTTCCTGCAAGTCCACTTTTTCAGTGTCTCTTCTCATTGTTCTGCATTCAAGTATTGGTAACTCTGGTCTGCTCAGCTGCACCCCAGTGGCTCCTTTGTACCTGTCACACTGCCTGCCTGGCTCCTGCCAGGGTGTTACCCTACTGGAAACCTTTCCCATGCAGATCCCATCTTCACCTCAGCCATCCCTGACCAAGTGACCTTGGAAGCCCCTTAGAAGGACATGAGATGAGGCAAGAAGAAGCACTCCTGGGGATACAAACCTGACCTTAACGAGTGACCCAATGTGTGGGAGAATCTGACTTTGCATAGCCACCTGTGCTCAGAGGACAAAAGGTGGTGAAGAGCCCTGCTCTTCCCAACAAGCTGTGCTTGCTTGAATGAGAAACAGCAGGGACTCTGATTGCAGAACTGAGTGTTACAACGTGAGCCACTCTCTGTGTGCTACATGTCAGAGGGAAAAATTTCAACAGGAAAAGGGGGGGAGATTTGAAGACCCTTTCTGCCTCATTCATATTACCCTCTTCTATCAATGATACATTGCATTCTCCAGCTCTTGATATTGGCCTAAGAGGTATAAATGATCCTGTCAAGATAGGAAAAACTTGGAAAGGGAAGGGAACCTCATGGAGTACAAGAATCAGCTCTTATTTTAGTCTGACATTATTCTGGTCCATCCTTCTACCACTTAAGTCCTTTCTTTCATTTCCCCAATTGCTTTTTGTGTTTATTACACATCAAGTCTGCTCGTTCTCCCTTTCACTCCTAATTTGAATAGCTAAAAGCATTGATATGGCATGCAGAAATTAAAAGAAGTTTTAAACAAGAAAAGAGAACCACAACAGATCCCTGATGTAAGTTTCTGAAAGGTAATCCAAGTCAAGATATCACATTTTGAACACTGGGAAAAGTCACCCTTAATAGAAAAAGCACTGTTTGGTAGAGTCACAGCAGAGCAGGTCAGTACTGAATACCTTATACCATTTTATGGCATATTTTATCAACATTCACACTTCTACCCATCATTTGTCACGTATTTCTCATGCCTGCACATAATACTCACTCTTCCCAGCTCTTTATCTTCAAGTGCCAGCACCCCGGTGCTTTCTGTAAAGAGTTTTACTTTGACAACAGGCCGAGGGTGAGTAGTGGTGAAATCCCCTTGGGTTCCCCATCTGCAATAAAGAAAACAACAGAATTTAACTGGGGCTGAGGACAGGCCTGAGAGGGATAGGACTGTAATCCTTTCTGCAGAATATTTATCAATGCACTCCTACTACTCCCAAATGTTTTGGGGAGAGGGCAGAAAAGAGAGGGGAGGTACATTTTTGAACATCAAAGACCAAATATCTATATGGAAAAATTGGCTTTTTAAAAAATGTGATTAAAAAAATCAGGGTTTTTTATTGTGTGACTTTTGTCATAAAAAAAATCTATCTGCAATTTTTTAGTGACAAAACCCAAATAAATATATCCTCATAGGGAAAAACCTAACCAAGCAAGAAAGCAAATAAAGAGATCTATATTCTATGAAGCATTATGTTCACTATCTTGTGCATACAAGTCAAATTATACCATACTATGCAGAAAGTAAGAGACTTGGGCAGAGAAAATCTTGTATTTTATGAGATGCTACAACTTAGTATGAGAATGCAGGAAGAATGTAAACACAAATACAAAAAATGGAAAAAAATTTTATTTATCAGAGTGACTACAGCTCTGCAAGATAATTACTGCCACAAGGTTTCATGCTTTTAGAGAATCTTAATTAGGCAGACATACTTCTAGTTGTTAATCTCTTATCTCAGTTAAGACACTTGTTTTGCCAGCCTTTTCCCCCCCTCCGTGTGCCAGTGGTACAAAAAAAGGAAAGTTATACAAATTAGATGGCAACTTCCTCCAACAAGCTATTCCATTTTCCTAAACAACCACATGGAGCTCATTGCATTGATTGTACTCATTCTGATTATGCTACTAGGCATAAACAAAATGCAATAAGCAAGCATAGCTCCAGTCTCTCTTAATTTTATTCCACTGCTTGAGATATTATGATTAGCAGAATCTAAAGAAATAAAGAAAACAGGTGACCTTAAACATATGCTCTATAAAACCATGTATTACACAAGCCAAAATCCTAGGGCCTCATGTGAAAAAAGAAGTAATTGTATTTTACATTCAAGAATATGCGACTTCTCCACTGTCGGAAAGTGAAATACAGTAGCAATCTTCCAGCAAAGGGATCTAACAGGCAAAAGAAAATCCTACAACTAATATGAGTTCAAGACAAAATCTAGAACGTAATATGTAACCAAAACCAAAAAGCTTTAGGGAAGCAGCAGTTCTGTGTAAACCAGTGCTACAGGTGGCTGAACGTGTCAGAGTATGAAAGTGAGGTTCACTGCAAATTAACTGAATCATATGTCACATTCTGTCTTCTTTGCTTTGTCTGGATTAGATCGAGGTGGTGTACACAGCCTTAGCCTCAGCAAAGTGGTAATTGAAATAGGAGCTCTGACAAGAAATTAGCTTCCTGAGTGGGAGAAAACTCGTTTTGTGTTCTGATGATAGATGCTGCAGTTGCAGGACTAGGACTACTGTTCTTCCCAGCAGTGGTCCCAGGGATAGATTTGGTCACAATACAGAAATGCGATTTCCAAGGAGAAAGCAGTTTCATAAAAGATGAGATAGTTGTGTCTTTGGTTTCGCCTTCAGATCTCACTAGTCAGGAAGAATACTGCCTCGAAATTGCAAACACAATCTAAGCACTTTGATAGCTGCATCTTCTCTCTTGGGTGCCAGTTATGTTTGTCCCTGAGCTTTCAGAAGCCTTAAACTGTGCATGCCACAATGGACAGGACCATACAAAAAAATCAAGAGAAACTCCCATTAAAGTAACAAAATCAAACTTAACCCTCTACATCGATCTACTGCCAGCATCAACTCAGACAAAAAATGAAATGGGAGGTGAAGCTGACTAAAGGGAAGAGACCCAGACTGTTCAATGAAGAGATGAACATCACCAGTAGTGACTCAGCTTCTGCAAGCTGAGCAGCAGATATACGCCACAGCTTGTGCTGGGATCTGAGCATCCCAGCATCAGGTTCAAGGACCTTCCCAGAAAGTGGTGTGGCTTCCTCTGGAGGCCCAGGCTTCATTTCTGCAGGACACAGCAGGGAGGGATGGGACACACATGAGCCTGGCAGAATTTGCTCCTTCTCCAATGTAGATGCACAATGAGCCAGTGATGCACATGGGAGTAACAATGAGGTCATCCACCTGTTGTTGGCACTCATGTATCTCTAGAATCATCTTCAACATCAGATCTGAACATCAGCCCTGACTGACATCTTTCTCCCACCCCTTGCTCCATCTGCAGCAGTAAGTGAAACTCCTAGGCTGGAAAGCAACAGTCTGAATGTTTAATGTTCATGTTAGAAACATTCCATGCATTAGTAACGACGGTAGGGTTGGACTCAATGATCTTTGAAGTCTCTTCCAACCCGGTTGATTCTATGATTCTAGGATTGATCTTCAAGCTCCTGGCTGATCAAGACTTTAGCTGACTCTCATAGCCTCTTAGGAACATGTCTTTGGAAGTGAACTATCTGTGATCGCAGATTTTACTGACTAGATTTTAACATCATTCCTCATGAAAGAGCTCATGAGAAATCATGTTCTGTTAAGAAAGGCAAATCCAAGATTGCATTCTTTAGTGTCACGCTTACTTGTGGGCATCTGCGGTTCCTCTCGGCTACCAGCAAATTACACTTAGCTCATCTTTTTGTTCCTTGTGGATTACTGGAACACAAGCCTTGTTTCTTTGAGGCTTTGTGTTGCTGCAGAGGTATCACTTCATACCATTTGAAATCAGAAGTTGGGGAACACAGCCAAAACAGAAGTGATATTGTTAATTTTAGTTTGCTTCTTCTAAGAAAGAACATGGATATAAGAGATCAAATAATCCAGACAGACAATGAGTTTATCTATATGCTGTACATTTAAAAGCACATCATTAAGCTATTACACATGCTATTAATGTGCCAGGCATGAACTGAAGAGGAATTCAGAAAAGACAGCCTAATCAAAACGTACGACATTGAACTCCCAGCTGTAGTCTAACCCATAAGAATATTCATGCTAATAACAATTTGCAATTTGCATTTTTCTGTTTTGTCAGTATGAAATGAAGTGTAGAAATAAGAATGGCCTTGCATGTTGTATTTTGCAGCGTCAATGCCTACTAATAAACTTTAGCCCTGTTAAAAATAAAATTCTGAGCTGTAAGGATTGTGCCATGAGCGTAACAAGATTACCAGGCACTCAGTATTTATCAAAGATGACCCAAAACAAGGGATAGACTGATTAAGTATGCATGTGTATATAATCTATTTTGAAATATCCTTTAATGTTCTGAAATCAAATTATATTAGTGTTCAAGATCTGTCGGATTTAAACTGATCAGACTCTAGTCAACAAATTAACTATTTTTTAGTCTCCCTATTTATGATTAATACTTTATTTTAACCAAGTTTCATTGAAATGGATATCACATTTTCACTTTCTATACCTGAGAGGATAAAAAGAGGTATTAGATTTTCAGTGTAGAGAGATCAACTTAAAATTAACTACAACGTGAATGCAAACAATAACTTTGAATAAGCTACTGTACCATCATCATCTGTGACTCAGAATTGTGCAGTTAAATTGCATCAGTCTTACCTATAATGCCAACATCATAAATATAGCCTTCCTAGGCAATAAATATGGCTTTACTGAATCACTTGTTACTTCCACTGTAAAATTTCGTCACTTTCTTCCCATACTTTTGGCTGTTTATTCTAGATCTATATACTTGTTCAAAGAGCTAATAAGTTTAATGGTGAAAATAGGTTAGGAGGATACCTAATTCAGGGAATCAATACCCAAACAGCAATTACCATTTTGATCATCATTACTGTAATTTCTTATTTCAATTTAGAGATACTATGAGCTAATATAATTATATCCACTTGGTGTCTCAAAAAATTAATTTTTTTCTTCCAAAACATGTTTGTCTTCCGTCAAATGCATTTATTGATACCTATTAAAACACTAATATTTCCTATTCTCACATCTGCTTAATCTCATTGGAGTGAATCTTGTAGAGCAGAACACTTCCTCTAAATTAAAAGGTAAGCTGCTAGTTATAGGTCAGACAAATCTATAATTTTCTTTTAAGGTTGGGGTTGCATCCTTATATTATTCCTTGAGAAAACACAGCTCTTTGCAGATATGTTTTTCTGACCTACAGATCAACCACCATACAAAAGATTACTCATATTATTTGTAAAACAATAACTTTTTAGTTGTTTAATTGAATTTCTGTTCTAAATAAGAACTCACAATGTGGTCTGCAGAATTTGAATGCTGAATAAAGAAAAGCTATTTTTCTTTATATTTTAACTTTCAACACCAACAACCATGAAGTATGTTTGGCATGAAAATAAATCTTACAGCTGGCCTCTACTTTTTATAGAGGGCAACAGGTGAGCCTGTAGGTTGTAACTTGGATTTCTGTGAAAACAGAAGCAATTCATACATGCAATTTTGATCTCATTTGAGTCAAAGTACATTGCAGATAATTTACTTAAAGCGTGCCCTGCTTTAAGTAAAAAGCTTGTGAACTGTGGAAGGGTGAGAAGGAAGAAGAAGCAAATTAATTCAAATCTCTTCTGAAATTGTTATGTACAAACAGTGTATCTTTAATAATTCTTAACAAAATAGGAAAACATAATGCTCCATATTTATAATAGCATATTTTTAAACCACCTAATGTACGTAAGCAATGGCAACAGCAAATCAGCCACTTCCCCACTTTTGGAGGAGCCACTGGTTTATGAATATCTGTCCCATGATTTTTGTCAACGAGAACAATTTTGGTGCTGAATGTGTCTAGATGGAAAATGCAAAATTTTAGGCAAAACAAGTTTGGATCTCATGTAGTATTCATATTTAGTTAAAAAAATACCTCTATTGTATGGTTGATGGGTTTTTAAAAATCTTGCTAGAAAAGTAGTCAAAAGTAAAAGTAATGTCAGTGCTCAATGCTGCAGTGTGCTCACTGCACTGTCATCACACTGGAGATTGCTAGAACAGTCTGAAAAACCCTCAATCTTGCCTCTTCAGGATCTCATTTTTCCATATCATTTTTCTTTGTATACATAATTTTTCTGTTTAACCTACTCATTCTCTTTACTATAGAAACTGTAATGATTTGCTGCTTGTTCATCCTTAACCATAAGCCCCAGTCTTTTCACCATATTAACACTGCTGTTAGAGGTACATGGGCTGTTACTCTTAGTAGTGACAGAAAACTTTGCCAAAGTTTATTTCCCTTCACTGCAAAAGTACCTATTACCAGCAAGAAGGTGAATGTTTATTTCAGCTAAAGATTTATCACCATGTCACAGAAACCTGTCTAAGCAAGTTTGGTTTTCTACTTCAGTTTGGAAACCATTTCATACACTGGAAGCAGCAGTAAATTTCTCTCTTAGGTTTTTACCACTCTAATCATGGTCTCTGTTAGTCAAAATGTTTCCTTGTGAGATCTTTAATGTCCAGTTTTGCATGGGAGTGAATGTTATAAAATCTATTATTCCAGGCAAATACCTAGAAATTTTATTTTAGCCCTATTTATCAGAATACTTTCTTCCTGATAAAATATCAAGTCTACAGAGTTTTTTCACCATCAAGAACTGATTGTCCTCAGCAATAAGGAAATCTGGTTTTTGAAACCAGTACCAGAGTGTATTGGTCTCCTTGGTGTCTCCTTTTGCATCTTTCTAGGTTTGATTCTTGGTTTAACTCTACTGCATAAATCTACCCCAAAAGGTTTCTTAATTATTCATTAAATTACCTTAAGAGGTCTTCTGGAAGAGTTTTATTTCCTATCCATACAAGGATGTGTACAGAGCTGGAATAACCAGGAAGACCCACTCAACTCAGTTTGATACTCTTCACAGGAGTTAAGTTATGTAACAGCACTTCATCTTTACACATCTTGGAGGAGGACTGGAAATAGAATGTCGAGGTTTCTGTAACATCTCTGTGTCTCAAATATTTCAAGAACCTAAACCAACTTTGCTGTTTCTAACTTTGTTTAGAAACAAATTTTAACTGTGGAAAAATAGGCATCCATAATTCTCAAATTAGAAACCTTTCCCAAAGCCCTGAGAAGAAAGGCAAGGTAACAAAGAGAGACGAGATTCAGCACCTCCCTGACACATCCAACCACACTAAAACTTCAAAACACCTCAAATACAGGTCTGACAAATGTTCTGTTATTGAAGGATTTTGTGAATGTGGTATTTATGAAGTGTTGCATATTACTAACTACAACTGCATGTATGCAGAGAGAGAAAAAGTATGAGAGAGGGAGCCAGTCACTGTATCAGCAGTGCAAGATACCCCACAGCAATCTGACAATAAATCTTTAATTTGATGAGAACGCTCCATTCAGCCAAACAAAAATAGAGTTAAATCCATACTTATCTGATCTTGGCATTTTTACTTAGACTCCCAAAGAGAGTATTAGTTGGCACTAATTGCTACTAGCTCTTTCCCACTGATAATAGGAAAAAATTCATAAGCATTTCCTTTTTTCTACGAAATATGAGAAAGACAGTATGTTCTACACAGATGGATGACAGTAGGAAGGAGAAGTACAGGAAAAAGACATGTTTTGGCATAAGGATGGAAAATCATAAAACTGCCCTTAAAGGCCACCTTTGATTCCACCTAAGCAGGGTCTACACTAGTGTCTTTTACCATTTAACACTGATTTCCCTCTATATGGGAACTTTTGACTCGGCACACTAGCGGTTTGAAATGCAGAGCAACAAGCCATTTCTTCAGCACTTCCCTTATAGAAAAGTTGGGTGTTCAGCACCTGTAGCTGCACACACCAAGTAGCTTATCATTCCACTCCCGAATGCACAGTTGAGTCACTATCTAGTATAGCCACTCAGAAAGAGCAATTGTTTGGGCAATGTTTTTTGTTTAGTGTGGGCTCAGCAGCAAAATTAAGCGTTTTTAGGGTGATTGCTACAAAAAATGGGAATCCCTTCCTGGAACTCTTCTCTTAAGAAAGGAAAACTCCATATTGGATCCTTACTTTGGCAACAGCAAGGATACAGTGTTTTGATGGATATGCTACATTGTAAAGCTCCTTTACACACTAGACAAAGATGAAAGAAAAAAAAGAAAAATCTGATCATATGAAGGTTTTTTCAGGATTTGCTTTTGGTAAAAATAACAACCATTTTAAATAAAGGAATTAACAGAGCTCAGAATTACTATTTATCGTAGAGCTAATCATGAGTTAGACACAATCATTTATTTCTTTTTAAACATAAAAATATATTAATATATGAAAAAATTACTTGTAACAAAACCCAACAAAATTGTGACTAGCTTTTCTTTAAAATAAAAAAGTGTTTAATAGAAATCAGAAAGGCAAACCAGAAGAAGGGTTCACTGCATAATAAGCAACTAAGTTAAAACACTCATTTATGCTTCCTACACAGAAAATGAGAAGAATGCATTCTAACAGTACAGAATTCTATTACGACAAGTATTGTCATCACAAACATAAACCAGCACAAATAAATTACTACTTAGTCTTGCTTTCACATCTCACTGTCAATATTGGTAACCAAGACAAGTCAGGGTGAAGATTTTCAGGGGTGTGTATCTAGACTGACACAGTGCCAGGTGCTGGGAACCACTGATACATACTATGTGAAGAATTCATGAGAGGCATTAACTCCTGATTCCCACCAAGTTTCAAACCCATCTAGAGATGGTGATGGACATAAAGCCAAGATATGGTCATTTATGCTCTTGAAATTTCTATATGCATATTTACTTCACTTTGGCCTTGAAAAATATAATTATGAATCCAACTCAACATCTCAAAAAGTTGCAACTCCTATTTATTTCATGCTACTTAGAATTTGTGTGACACTTTAAACCTTCAAAATGTTGTACAAACATTGGTAAACTCACAGTACTTTGCTGAAGCAGGCAGATATTGTCATCTCAGTCTAAAGATGTGGGAAAACAAATCACAAAATAGACTGATCTACTTGCACCTGCACAGTCTATCAAGGAAGACCCAGGAATCAAATCAGAAAATTTCAGTATTCCAGTTGTCATCACACCAACTGGTGTGTTTTATACTGAAATCCCTTTTACTACTCTTTCTGACTCCTACTGTTCTTATCAGCTATCCACATTATTCTGCCTTTGTTTTTGCTCTCCTCCTACTCTCAATCTGCTGGTATTGCTTTCAAGTGGCACATTAACCTGTAGACTCATATCTTATACGATAAGTAGTTACTAAGAAATTTCAAGGTCTATAAATACTTTTTCTTCATCTGTTCACTGGTCTATTCTGTATTGTAAAAGTACCAGACCTCTAGACACCTCTGAGGATCAATGCATATACTAGCACAGAGACAGCAAACAAAAGTATGCCCATCATGGGGTGAAAAACAGTTTTCTGAATGTCACGAGCATTTGAGATGTATAAAGTGTTCTTAGTCTGAACAGGATTCAAAAGCAAAACCTTCTTCTTTAAAACCCTTTTCCTCAAGTTTTGTATTTACCCAAAACAACAAATCAAAACTAAATAACCTGCAAAATTTGTTCCAATTCAAACACTGTATCTAGTCAAAAGGTTAGCAGCTAATCTGAATGTACCTGTTTCATATTGTTTACAACAAATCTAAACAAATTTTTGAAAGGTATCTTCAAACCAAGATACAAAAATAGTATATTTTGAACATGTAAAATGGGACTTACTGACCATATAAAAATTTAAGATGAATCCAAAGAGATTGTTTTCATGTCAACTATTGCCCACAAACAATAACTAACTTTTCCAAAGATGAGGCAGGTGCAGACCACTTTGAATGACAAATTTCAAATCCACTCTACTCCAGGAGGAGACCGGAGGTAGAATTTGAAGCAATCCTTCTCAACTCCATCTCTCTTTTGACAGACCACCATCCCTTTAGAAGATATGTTAACGGCTGCCTTTGCCCTCACTTTAACCCAGCCAGAGACTGGGTAGCTATATCAGTATGAGCCTTAACCTGATCCAAAACATTTCTTTAACTAAGATTTAATTAGCTTTGGCTCCACACCACAGTATTCATAGCCAAATGCCTTCCAGTTTTAAGCTGGATCACACATCTCTAGATGCTTTAGAGCAATGTTAGAGAGTGCTTCTATCTGTCTACAAAATATTAATTGCATTTTCTGTGGATCAGGTGGGAATGCAAATGGGAACAGATATATCATGTACATTAAGCAGTGTGTAAACAGTCCTTCTCCAAGCCCTGACTGTTAAAGTGAAAAGGATAAGAGTGGGGCAAGATTTCCAAGATGCACTGTGTAACTGAAACTCGTATCAGTCTTGTAAGAGACACGTAATGTCATTTTACATTTTAAAAGGAGACAGATACCCCAAATAAGCTATTCTTTCCAGCAGTGCCACTAGATGAGGAGGGTTAATACCCTACATATATATTATATAGGGTGTATATATTATATACCCTAATACATGCCTTCTTGGCAGAATGATTATGTTAATTGTTAACTATCCAAATATAGCAGAGAATACAATTAACCTCAATTATCTCCTCTCATCCCAATTTCTTCCATGCCATGCTTCTCTTGATCTGAAAAGTGAATATTCCCTTCTAACAGTGCCTTAGGTAGATAGAATGTTTTGGGAGTTAATCATAGAATCATCATTAAATTTAGGCTGAAAGAAACCTCTGGAGGTCATCTAGTTCAAACCCTGTGCAGAGCAAGGCCTGTTCAAATCAGATTGCTCAGGTTATTATCCTGTGGAGTTTCAAATATATTTTAATATTAAAAGTCTGTATGTAATTCATATTTCTCTGTAATAAAAGAAATGAAAAATTTCTTAGACAATAGAAAATAGTAATCAATGACAGAACATAGCACCAAGGCATGAAAAATAACAGAATAAAACTGTCACATGTATTGTCAGCTGAGTCCATATTCCTTTTGTGAAACTCTTCCATCATTAATCCAGAACATAGGTTGCAATAAATGCATATTTTTACTTCTCCATCATTTTCTTTGCAGAACCAAGAAAACATCAGGTAATCTTCTACTGGCAATTTCTTTTTTCCTCTTCACAGTTGGATACTAGACCAATATCTATAATATTTGCTCATAGCACCCAATTATTTGAAAGGTAATTTCTTCCACCCTATTTTGTGAATTGCTCCCATCACAACAATCCAAAAAAACCCACCTACCAGCATGTAAGAAGATGAAAGCAATGACATAATTTATCCTTTAAAGATATGAAAATGAATCTTAGAGAAAATGATAACAATCATTTTGCAATTCAATCAAGCCTAGTTTATGAAAGCAGACGCATTCTGTTTCCTGTCATGATCCCCACTGGCTTCCCTAAAATGCCAAAATACTACTAAAGGATCGTGCACACCTTCACCAAGTTTTCAGCACTGTCTACATCAACATAATTACGTCTCTCAAGCTTTAGTTTGTGAAATGATCGTGCTAAGAATACACAGGGGTTCTCTAACATACAACCTCACTTTTGTAAATGTTGCATAAATTGTATTTATGTTTTAAAGACAATAAGTCTGTATGTCAAAAATAGGATGAACAATTCTAGTTTGCAATCCTCTGTGAGATCAACACTGGATTTCACTGTACTTATCTGCAAGTAAAAAACTTTCAGAGGTGATAGACAAAATGACAGGTGAAATCCATCAAACAAAAGACTAATAATAATAATAATAATAATAAAAGCTAAATCCTAAAGAGTGCTTATACTCAGACGATACAATAGGAAGCACTTGAACAGCAAGCAAAGCAGTTAGATCAGGTGCTATGAAACTGCAATCTCATTATCCCCATGTAAAAAAATCCCATGTGCAAATATACTCATTTTGATAAAAAAAGCACCCAGACAAAGAACAGAAAAACTCCCACACTGTAAGGAGAGTTGTCAGCTTGAAAGCAGCAGAAGAGTTTGATTACCACCTCTCTGATCAGCCAAAACCTGTGTTTCTGCTCTTTCTTACTATGTTTATTCTCTCATCCTCTACTTGAGAATTGAAGCAATAGGAGGCAGGTACAACTTTTTCATTCTACTTTTTCTCCTGTGCAAAAGCAAGAACAAGGATTCCTACACATGTAAACAACATCAGGAATGACTGCAGTAAACTAAGAGTACAACTAAAGTATTACTGACCAAAATAAATCTCATTTATGCAGATGAATCAGACACAGATCAGTAGCAGGAAGGAGAAAAAGAGTAGGTGTGACTTCTCTTTCCTTACATACTGCACATCTGTGTCATGCAGCCACAGGTTAGGTGACAGCTTTAAGTATGATCACCTCTTTGTTTGCCTTAATCAAAAAAAAATTAGGAAGTTGCAGGAAGTACAAGAAGAAATAAAACTATCTGATGTTTGGAACAAGAATATCACACATTATAAATGTTATCTATCCTTTTTCCATTCAGAAATGTCATCTTAGGCCAAGTCCTCAAAACATTCTATAAAAAAAGCTATTTTTTTCCTGAGTGAACATGGCATTTAAGGAAGTTTTAAATTTTAGAAATTAGGCCTTTTTCTCCCTTTCTTCTTTAAACATTTCATTAATAATAAAGATTATTAAATAATATTTCATTATGCATCAACAAATATTCATACATAAAATTCTTTATGGAATTAATGATGGCAGAATATGTCCTAAAAATAATGTAAGCAGCATTAGCTTTATTTGTACAGTACTGACTGAGGCTCCCTGCCTCCTCTAGTCAGATTTAATCATACATTCTTCACATACTTCTAATGTATAATAGAACTTTTAATAAAATTATGCAATCACTGGCAGCAAAATATGATCAGCTGATTTGTCTTGTTCACATGAAGAATATCCTGGCTCTATTAAAATTTTATTTTTGTGCAATATATAATCTTTTCCTATTGCACAAATATGTGACAAGAGAATGTCACTTGTAGTGTGAAAAGATAGCATATTTTCATCTTTTCTTTAGACATGATTGTAGATACCTAAAACATGCCACTTTCAAGAAATCACATTATTTAATATTCAGAGCTAATAAAAATCGATGCTAAGAAAACATGTGGATGTCAGACTCCACAAGACTAAAACCAAAGCCCCACTAGCAACATCTGAAAAAAGAAATTACCACTGGATTTTTCCAGATGACACCCTGTGGTGTCACAGCAACAAAGTTATGCAAAGCTCCACACAACTGAAGGGACCCTCCAAGGGCTCTGCTTACTGATCTCTGGCAGAAAAGGTCACAAGCTATGTTGGAGGGATTTTCAGCAGGGCTAAAAGGCAGGAAACAGTTGGAAGGAATAAAGAAATATTTCAGAGGCAGCAATAAAAATTTTATACAGTTTGCATGTGAAGCTGATTAACTGATCTGTTCGTAAAACTATCCAAGACATAAAATCAGTCAAACTACATTGTTCTGTAGCGTTTGCATTGTAGAATGACCATTAGTTACTCAGTAAGATACAAATAAGCAGTGTTTTATAGAGCTTGCTAAAGAAGACAATGAAGCACTTGAATATAAACTCACAAAATTATTGTTCAAAGATAGACCAAGCAGACAGGCATTAAAAGCACTAAGAAACCAGAAAATATATATTACTCATAAAAACTGTGCTCTCCTTTCAGGGACTCTAATCAGGAATCTCCCCTCTAAAACAGAACATTGTTTCTACTTTCTATTACTCTCAGGGTGGCCTTCAGGGATTTAAAGGAATGCTTATATACATTCATAAAATGACTGAGAAAAAGATTCAGCAATTTGGAATAGTGGATAAATTGTGACTTAAGTCTGCACTTGACTCATGCTTCCATTAATCTCTACTTTAAGAATACATTGGCTTGCACCCCATTTCGCAACATTCATCTGAGTATCTTGTTTTCTCCTTTTCACTGTCAAAGCTTTAGAAACTTCTGATTGCATAGCAGCATTGCACTGCACACACTGATGTTTCACTGTTGAAAAATCTAGGCATAAATAATTCTTTATACTGCTTCTTTTCACAAATGTAGCTACCAGTTCAAAACGATAAACCAACTGCAGAAAAATGTGTGTGACAAGCACATGATTCGGAACTCTTGCTAGCAGTCTCCCACAGCAGGCTGATGGTAATCATTCACTTTTCATCACTGTCTCATTCTACGCTTAATATGTGAGCTTTGGTACTCATTTCTAGCTGTACATCCTATATAAAATCTGAAGTTATGATCTCATTTATCTGGGATTTGTCAGTGTAAATATGTTAGTGCTAGTGATTTGAAGAGTTGAGCTGAACTACAGTTCTCAGGCTTTTTTTCAATGAGATTTGTGTTTTCTCCTCTAGCCTCACTGATACTTTTCCTTCATATCAGAAAGACAGTACTGAAAATTAGCCCAGTAAGGAGCCAGCTCCAGCAGCAGGCAAAGTAGCCTAGGGCATATGACAGCTTGGTTTTTCTGTATCAGAAAAGTGAAGGATTGCTGTGCTTGCCCAGCTGGTCACTGGCTGCTGCTTACATGAGTTTGCCCAGTGCTGCTAAAGAAAGCAGGGAAAGAAGGGGCAAAGGAGGAATCTCTCTTCCCAGTAGTAGTACCATTACTAGCATCAAAGCCAGCAAAAAGTCACTTCTGTTCCTACCTCTTCTTATACATCCTCTTTGCAGGAGAACATCCAACCCTTCACCCAGGGGTTGACTCTCCCATCCCCCTGGCAGGTCCCTACCAGAGAATAGTGACAAATGCCAGAAGCAGTAGGCATGTAAGAGGAGCCAGATGACTCTGTGGGGCAAGGGATACATTCATTGGTCATAAAAGTAAGAGAGATCTTAGAAGAACTGAACACAGGCTGGAATAGGAGAGAAAAAAAAAGAGGGATGCTTAAAGTCTTCTGAAACCTGAGGACTCCTCCTGCCTGTAAGAGTATTTCCTAGGTTCTCTTCCACCAGTGTAATTTTTGATTAAACTCTGCCAAGCCCTCTTAGTTGCCTCTGCCACCAATCAATAAAGGCAATACTGTTACTGCCAAGAAAACCTGATTTAGCTCTAAAAGAAAAATTAAACTGTGGAAGAAAGGATCTCCCATTCCAGAGCCAGCTTCCTTCATCTTCTTACCCTTTGTCCATAATTTGCTAATTTCATGCTTGTCTAATTTAATATCCTCCCCCATTGCCTCAAACATCTCTATATGTGCTCACAAACTACATGTCTCTATATCCTCATAATCATATTGTATGCCAGTGTCTCCTAATCACTCTTGCCAGAAATGGAAAACAGTACAACTCAGAAGAGCACAACAACTAGACAGACTTCAGAGCACTGTAAGCCATACCTCTTCAGTTTCACTGTTCTATAGGACGGCAGATCAACAGCACCAGTAACTCCCATTCCTGTTCTTCCAGTGTATTGTTCAGGGCATCTCTCAGTAATTTGTCTCCTAAAGATGCATAATTTTTTCCATACAAATCCATATGAGTTTGGTTCATACACCATCACCTACATGGAATAGCCCATAATATGTCTTTCTCCCATATTCAATCAACACATATCTGTTGAGCCTGAAATCTGTTAAATCAATTTACAAGCTCAGAGCAGGTCCTAACAGTTTCTTTTTCTAGAAACACTTCAATTGTTCTTATATTGACTTCATCTGTTCTGGAACTTCCTTTTCACCAAGCTTCTACTTTGGCAGGTAGGAAAATCACCTAATCTGTTATTAACTTTCACTGGATGCATCTATACACGATGTGGACCTTCTGATTGATTTTACAACCTTTACCTTAACTTGCAGCCCTCAGTATGTAACACATAAACCATGAACTGACTGCAAACCATCCTTATCATGTCTTGTTCACCATATCTGGAAATACTCAGACAGAAACAAAATCCTTAACCTCTACAGACTCGTTTTTGGAAGTAGAATAAAGGTGCTCAAGATTCAAGAATTTGTGTATTCTAGGTGATTTAGGGAGATTTGAAGACTCATACCAATGACATCAGAGGTTTAGTAAGCATTTAAAACAGAAGTTCAAGAGAGAGAAAAACAGAGATACACCATCAGAAGAAACAAGAACTTTGGCTGTGACAGCAGGCAAAGGCTACAGACACTCATTGCAAGGAACGGTAGGTATGAGAGCAACTCTGAAGACAAAGGACAGTTTGGTGATGTGCCATGTGACTCTCATGGGACCCTGAGCCACCATAGAATGCTCCAACACGTCCAAAAATGAGCAGGGGATGTTGCATACACACTTATGACCTTGCTTCAGTGTGTACATCTGTGTGTCTTCTGCACTTTCTCTCCCTTGATAAGGTCCTCATGTACTACATGCAAATGATAAGAATAAGCATTCCAATGCCCTGGAGAAGGAACACAGCCAGGGACTGTGACAAGTGAATTTTACATCTTGTCCCACATACTTAGTTCTGCAAAGCTGTTTGAATATGTTACTGAAGTAGGCTGCTGGCTTACTTGCCAAGGAAATTTGCTGCAGCTAGGAGAAAGTCCACCAAATTAGATCTCTTTCTCCTCCCAGCCTCAGAAGAGACAGATAAAACTGTGCTTATAATTTTGCCTAACAAAGGTCTTTGTGGTCCAAACAGAATGGAAACTACCATCAAAATTCCATCGATGATGTTTTATCAGATATTGTAACAACTGCAATTTTAAAATTATCTTTCACAAGGCACACTACGGTGCCAATAAAACCCCAACACGTTGTCTGGAAAGTTATCTCCAAAAGATTCCAAATGACATTTTAACAGAGTGAAAAGTGTCTGAAGACAGTGTGTAGGTCAAACAAATCAACCAATTTAATTTCCTCCTCTCAGCCACTCCAGCCAGTTCAACTACAGATGCCATGATGTTATCCCCCTCCAAGCCAGTTTGTCGACTGCCTCCATCAAAAATTAATTGAATGAAGTGAATCCTATAATTTAAAATGAAATAGGCTCAGCAGGTGAGCAAGCTTTGTAAAGATTGATTACTGAGTATTGATTTCCCACCAATTGTACAAGTTACACTCCTCAAGGCCACCTGCACATTAACCTAGAATATATAAAATCACCTTGGGCTAACATCTATCAAGAGGTTTGTGGTTTTGGAGGATGCAGTCTCTAGTTCTCTTCCTCACACATACATTCAATGCCATTAATTTCGACAGCATTCACACTTTGTACTTACTTCACTGCTAACTATTATTTGTATTTTGATTTTTCAGAAAAAAATTTAAGACAACTACCCAGGGAAACATTTTACAGAACATAGTGCTAAGTTAATTGAAAAAACTGTAACGGTAGTCATATAGGTCCTCCCATGATATGAAGGAAAGAGACACTGGATGCAGCAAGAGCAGAGTGGCTTACTGTGGCCTGGAAGCTTCTGCTTGGTCCGTCTGAAGCTTTTCACCCCCTTCCACTTCCATGGTACAGTAGACAATCCGATTGGGAGCAACTGACTTTAAACCTTGTACCTCCATTATAACAATCTGAGGAAAAGAAAGCAAATAGTTTATCCTTCATTTAAAATTGCATAGCACAGCTATTGCAGTATTTAGCTCCATGCAGATCAAAAAGAGAAATAAATTTTTTTTAAAAAATCCCCAAAATCCACCACTCACTCAAATCTTCATGGACAGATAAGAGTTTTGTTTTTGTCTCTTTTTTTCCACTTTGAACAACATATAGTAGGAATGGAAATTTTTGCTCTGTATCTACTTGGACAGTGACAAAAATCTCACTCCAATCACAGTTTAAATGCCAATAGTGGAATTTGAAACTAATGCCTGAATATAATTCTAAATCTTAAGACATGAGGAAATGTATCTTAATCAGTCATCTAAGTGAATATTTATAGAATGAATAGGTTACTAAGTCAGACTGTAAACAAGTACACTGATCACATCTTGAAAGGTAAATCATGGTGCTGTGTCACTAGAGGTTGCAACCCTTGAATCTCCGAAGTGATTTGGCATTGTGCTGAGTGTGAGGCAGGTCAGAACATTGCTATGAACTCCTGTAATTCTTTTCCTGCTACGTATGTCTTTTCCTTCTCCCAGTGCAGTACTTACAGTCAGGCTGAGCATGCATATGGGGGAGAGGGAGAAGAGAAAGGAAAAAAGCCACCTCTACCAGCTGTGCCTTGAGAGTTTTCCTCACTATGGAAATTTTGAGCTTGGCAGATCCCATAGGTTTTCACCTCCCCTAGACTACTCAGTTATAGCTCAGAAAAGCCAAATGCAGCCCTACTTTAAATGCTATCTGCCACTTATATATCTTAGAGTTTGTCACAGTGTGAAATTATTGGAATTTTTGCACTTCATATGTTTCTAATTCAGAGAAGACTTGAGAAGACAGTCAGGTTCCCCTGCTTGCTTTGGAAAAGTTGCTTTTATTGCCAGCCTCATTTGAGCCTATGCAAAGAAACTGGGGAAAAATGTACTCTATCAGCAAGAGAAGCTTTCCTCGATTGAACCTTACATGTGAGTCAACATTTGTTTAATTGTCTTAAAGGTGCCAGAAGTAATGATTACTTTTGGTCTCATTAGAGGCAATTGGTTTCTTAGGTCAACAAGCAATTGCTAAAATACTTTGCTATTAAACTCTTTCATATTTGCCACTTTGTTCCAATACAAGTTAAGTCAGACTTCACCCCAGTTGTAAAATCTTTTGTACTTTAAGACTCCCAGAACCCTAGTAATAGTTAAATGTCTTGTAAAATTGCTAGCTTGGAAATATTTAGTTAGATGACAGACATTGATCATTTGGAACATTTTTATATTACTCATAAATTATCAAAACTGACTATTGTACTCGATAAATAATAACAGCAATATAGGGAGAATGACATAGTCATCCCTCTTTTCCATCACTTGTTGTCCAGGAATTCAAGTAGTTAGCAAAGAAATCAACAATCACTGAGACACTGCACTAGAGACTTCTAGGTAATACTACCTATGGTCTTTTCACATACCAAATGCATGTCCCTGTTGAATGCAGACTCCATGTTTATTTATTTTATGTTGATACTTTTTTTCCTGGGTTTTCAACTTAACTGCACAAAACATTTTTCTCTGGTAACAATTCTGGATTCCACCAATGGAAAAAAGCTGCATTTCTGTCCTTTCAATGAAACTGTCACTAGGTGATTTACCAGCTCATTAGCTGATAAACAGCTTCCTAAATGCTTGTCTATTTCTGAAACTAAAAGCTGAGGAATATAAATGAGTCTCCTTCTACTACTATGATATTTTATTTATTTATTTTACAAATTTCTGCAAACAGGCTATTTGAGGAAACATCCAACTTGTAAAAGCAGTCACTGTTGCTTGCAGTGATGCTCAGGGATCAGCAAGGTTCCCACCAGTACATTACGAATGTTACTAGAATATTTTGCTCTTCTTAATAACAACAAGAACCCCAGCCACTTTCCCCCCTCACATGGAAATGTTCATTGTGCTCTTCCACTCTTCCTAATGCTCAGACACGCTGTAATTTCCTGTTCATTCATGTATGCATGCAGCAGCCCTCAGTGGGGATTTTGCTGGTTACCCTACTATTTAGTTGAGCCACCACACAAGATGTGACATATGTTTCTGTGTTATTCAAGAAGTGTGAAGCTGTGCACATATGATCTCACATTTACAAAAAAAGTATTCTGTCTCCAAGGAAATGCAATCAGCTTTTCTTATTTGACCACTTGCATAGAAAAAGAGCACATCTTCCATGTTTCAGTCTCAATTAATTTAAATTGTTTCCTTTTGCCCTAAGAGCTTCTGCCATTTAGCTTCCCAAGAGTAAAACATGCACATATTTGTTGGGCAAGAGAGTCAACTTACATGGTTAATGCCATGTTTAGAATGAAATTTTGCCCTAGTAACACCTGTTACCTGTAGAGTAACATCTTAATTCTTCGCCTTGCACAGGATGAACTGTAGATTACTAATCTTGCAGAAGATCTCTGTGATTTCTTTATCAGTGATGGAGAAACAGAAAAAAAACCCTGAAGTTCACCAGACCTAATATTCTACATTTCTGATGCAACAGGTGAAGGGCTGTAAATAAAGCAGAGCTGTTCCAAATATACCACAAATTGTATCTCCTGTCATTTTTCATTTCATGATTGTTTCAAAATTCTATTGTGCTTTTTTCCTAAATATCACATCATTTTTAGTACATAATAGTTCTCTCTAGAGGCACAGAGAAGCCTTTTCTTCACCAAGCAAGCTTTCTTGAAAACAGAAAACATTACTGCCAAACTTTTTCAGGCACTTTTTGGGTGCTTCAGAGCTATTCTTTGTTATTGTTATTTATGGACCATTCCAGGCTTGGTATTCCATGCTTGGTCTTAGCACTCTGAAAGCTGATCGTGGGCTTTTACATTTTTATCTTGTAATATTAAAACTGTACACAGTGGGATAAGCAATTTATCTGTTATACAAAGAATTCAAACTTTTTCATCTGTACATTTTTGACCCTTTTTTAATTCTATGTGTTTAACAATGACACAGGAAAGATCTGAATTTTCAACAACATATGAATAAAACAACATATGAAAAAACAGATGTTTCACTTAAGAAAAAACATTGTTTAAAAGACAAATATTTTTTTATTTGTATTAAACTATATAACAATAGAAATTTTTATTCTGTAACATCTGCTATCTTAAACAAACTAAAGTCACTTCAAGTGCATGGTACACGTGTGGCACATTCTGACCAACAAATACACCACGAACACTCTGGTAATGTTTTGATTCTCTTATTATTGAAAGGGAGATCAGCATTTCCTGGTATGCACATTTGTAGAATTGGACCAGAACTACGATGCTGGAAATGTTCAAGGCCATTTGAAGAACCTGGTCTAGTGGAAGGTGTCCCTGCCCATGGCAGGGGGGTTGGATATAGATGATTTTTAAGGTTCCTTTCAAACCAAACCATTCTATGATTCTATTATGTCATCAGATATGTTTGAAAAACTAAATGTATTTGTGTTTTTTTCTTGAATAAAAATAATAAGAATAATAGATTAAGACTTGGGTTAAGATTAAGACTGCATCCCTACAGACCAGATTTCCTTCATAATCTCAGAAAACATAAGATAGTTTGTTAAAGAAAATGCAGAAATGTATAAAATCCTGTTATGAGCACCAGTAAACAAAATTTTTGTGCTTATTCTCTAAATGCTTCCAGTGAGAAAACGCTACTTGTTTATAAAATTCTATGAATGAGTTCCTGATAACAACACTTGTTCAATATTATGTTTAAAGGTATATTTAGCTATTTAATGTACTGAAATTCATTGAAAGTAACATTTGTGTGGGAGATTCAACTACCCACACTACTGTGTGGGCAGTTGCTGCTGTAAGAGGAAAATGCATCATACTACTGAAGAGGAAATGCACCACACAGCTGTATTCTAAATCCTAATTACCAAAGAGACAAAGCATAATTTATTTTTTTAACATAAAATTTTAAAATTACCAAGAAAGGACTAATAACATAAAAGGATCAAGACAGATATTATAGCAATTTAAACCATCAAAAAGTTTTCTGTGAAATTTGTGATTACCTCTAATGTGAAGGAGAGGACCACATCAGACTTTGACAGCTGAACTTCATTTTCATCTCCTATGTCCAAGAATGCAGAGTTCTGTGATCGTTTTAACTTCTGCAGTTTAAATTCTGGCCCACCTTTAGACACTGGCAGACTTTCCAAATTTGCCATCAGCAAATTCACCGAAGACCGCAACTCTTCTATGTACATGTTCTCCATTTCCCTTGTTACAAATTTTGGAAATTTTCTTTCCTTGGAAAATGTATTTAAAAAGTTAGGGAAAAAAAAATTCTTCATGCATTATACACCATGTTAATTTACTGATTTGCTTTCAGTCAAGAGAAAATACATAAAATGAACGTCTTAATTCAGTGTTTATCTATTTGTACGTCTTCAAAACAGTGATGGGAAGGCTAATCCTGTCCCATAAATACAGACAATTTTGAAAAGAAGAAATAAAGTAAGGAGCATTTGTACAACAGAACTGTGTTCCTTCCCCTCCCCCCCAATCATTTAACTATAAACCCAGGTTGAACAACTACACATTAAGTATTTCTAATACAGGTGTTTTAAGCATAGCAATTGACACAAAATGACCTGTCCACTAATAATTGTTACCTCATCCATTTCCTATGCTACCAAAAATAAGTCAATCACATTCATGCTTCTAATATAAAGCTGATGAACTGCAACCATGACAAGAAATTCCTATCATCATGTAACTCTATTTTTAATAACAGGTCATTAAATTTGAAACTAATGTTGAATTATTACACACAGGATTATTTTAAATAATCTCTCAAACATTAGAGAGAACTTAAAACTCTTTTTTTTCTCTGTAGAAGTTAGATACTAGTGTTTCAATATTGTGTTTAGAACAAAGAGTGAACATATGTAATGCATATATGAACACACACAGAGACAATTTAATGCACAGTTTCTCTAAATATTGAATATTGGGCAGCTTGGGAGAATGTAATTCAAGATTAAACAAAAATTTAAATTGTTCTACAATGTAGGTTTTACATATAAATGAGAAACAAACACTGCTCCCCACATATTGCCTGCCAAGACAGGCACCTTGCTTCTAAACCAGACAATTTTTACCATTATCTGTTATAAAACATAAAACAATGAGTTTTGCATTAAAAGCTTTACAGTTAATTTTGTTTCAGTAACAAAGACCAAGCAAGCTGACTGTCATCCAAAACACCTGCAGCAAGTCCAGTGGTCAGGCTCATTACAGAGCCAGTATGTTACAGATTGAAAATGGAAAAAAGAAAAAAATGTCATTTATAGTTAGAGACTGAAAACACATGGCAAGGTTCAGGGTTTTCTAGCAAAAACTCAACCCTTTAGAGGGTTTGTTTCAAGCTGTAAATTGTACCTTATCCTGTGAGGTTCACTGTAATAATAATATGCCAACACAGAAGACAGAGAAGACATTCTGTGTTATTGTGTTAGAGGATCTTTCCTCCCACTAGGATACTTTCTGCACCCCCGTGTAAAAATTGAGGAAAACTGGATTTACTGATGAGAGAAACGTAGGATCACACAGACTATGACTTTCCAAAATCAAATTTTGCTTTCTCCCTACCCCTGTTGACACAGATGTTCCAAAGCAGAAAGAAATGCATCTGCCAGACTGTTTTCAAATGATCTTCTGCTTAATTGTAGAATGAGAAACAGAAAACACACTCCACGGATCATCCCACTCAATCTCATATGGAGATATGGTTTTCATACAAGAAAGCAACCACTTACCCTTGCCATTTGTTCTGCCAATTGCAGCCGTCCATCTAGCTCACGTCTGATCTGGGCTGCTTGCTCATCTCCATTATCCAGCTTGGATAGAGAACAAAAATAAATCTAACCGTGAGAAATGCACTATATTTTAAATTTATAGCAAGTACTGTAGCTGAAATACTAAACCAAACCAAACCAACAAAAGAAAAATAAATTTTCATCTTAAAATCAGTGAAACTAGGCAAATACACAGGTTTAAGGCTTACCAAGATGAAAGAAATATAATGGCCAGGAGTTACTCATGGCAGTCAGGTTATCTGAAGGGTAGCCAGTGCTCCCTTGCATTTTTAATACCTAGATTATACAGAAGGAGTATTCTCTCTTTACAAAAATACCAGCTAAAAACATTTCTCCATGAAGCAGAAAACTGGAATGACAGACTGGCATGGAATATGTTTGCAAGGAAATCTACTCTTTGGTGCCATGAGTTCCTGTATAGGCATATATAGGCACAGGGAAAGCAAGCTGTGTGGCTATGTCTTCTAAGAATTGTATTATTTCGTTCACATAGCTCTGTTCCTTCAACGTTGCCCAAGTCCTCACATTAATTTGAACACCCAATATTTTCGTACCTAGAGAACAGTCAGTAATAAATGCCTGACTTCCATAAGGGAGATAAAGGGGAAAGACACATTTCTTCACCTCAACAGAACAGCTGGGTCTCAACAGAAAAGACTCCTCAACACATTTTTCACATGTTTACTTGTTAAGGGCAGTGTGGGGCAGTGTAGGTGAAGTGGAGCTTCAACTCAACTCATGGACCTGCACAGCTGGTTAAGAGGAAGAAAGAGTGATGCCTCTGGAAAAGATAAGGCACATCTTGCCATCTTACCTAAATAAGTGCCAAACAGAGCCAAAGTTCCCATGGAGGGCTCTCTCTGTCCCTAGGGCTATGATGTGACATGCTGATACAACCCTAGTGCATTTAGTATACAACTAAGGTTTAAGGATACTTGAATTGCTCTTCACTAAAAAAAATACATTTAAATTGATTAGAGGTGTAGACGGGCAAAAATTGGTTCTCTAATTAAATGACATCTTCAGCTAATGAATGTACAATTAATTTGGCAAATGATTAATTGCATTACAGTGAGTGGTTTTTCAGGAAGAGTGCTAGTCAGTGCACCAGGCCAAATGCATAACACCGTCCCCTTTACAATGCTCCTCAGCTAAATCCAATGCTTCTTATTGAACAAAGGCAACCACAAAAAACTAGGCATTCTGATTAAGAAAACAAAACACAAAACAAAACAAAAGCAAAACCTCCAGAACCCCTCAACAATTAAAAATACACTACCCCGTGCTTACAGGTCAATTACAGCATTACTTTTAGTGCAAATCTAGCCACATTTAGCAACAGGATGAAAAGTTTTCACTGCTAGTACAGAAGTGATAACAGAACATGCAATCTGTCACCTGTGCAATTTGCCATCTTACAAGATCCTTGCAGGAACTGATCCAGACTACCAGAAAGCAAGAGAACAAAACCTGATAGCATCCCCAGAAGAGGCTTAAGTTTAAACTAGAGAGTAGAAGATGGATCATGTTCCAGACTGGAGAAGTTCTCCTGCTAAGTGTGTCTGTAAATCTTCTCCTAACTTGACTGTGAGCATAATGTCAAGAGCGTTCCTGATGAAAGCAAATTTTTTAGATTTTCAGAATACAATTACAGTATTTCAAATAAATTCCTATTTAGATTTTCAGAATACAATTACAGTACAATTACAATTTGCATTCTTCCATTTCTTACCAGAGTTAAAAGACTGCCTATTGAACTTGTCACCAAGAATATTTCTAACTTCTATTTTTCTCTGTATTATAACTGCATACTTTTGCAATTATTTTTGTTTACTCAGTATGAAAGTCTGTCTAATATGAAAAACCATTTCATTTTCCTTCTTGGGCTAAGAGAAGGTCAACATTATTTTAATAACATATCTCATGACAGGCAATTGCTTGAAAAATATCTGTTTGAAGGTAATTTCAATGACTGAATTTTGATTTCAGCAAAAAGGAGGGTGTGAGAGAACAGAACAAACTAAAACCTTCCCTTGTGTTAAGGCACACCTTAAATCACTGTCTCCATTATTAACTTGTTTGAAGAGGTGAAAGCTTTTATTTAAAGACTGATATTTATTTTTCCATTTACAATAAACCATGATTATTTAAGTTAATGAAGGTGTAACCCAGTTTTGCAGATCTTAGCATTTTTTTCCTTAACTCTGCATTGTTTTCCATTATATGTTTGTACTCGAGCACTTAAAAATGTGATTCTCCTACTTTACTTATTTTAAAACTTTAGTCTTCTTCCCAAAATACTTACACATTTTAATGGCTTAGTTAATGTATGTAATAAAAACATTTCAGCTTGCTGCAACAGTATTTATACACCACAGGTATTTACTTACTGCACTGACACTAGAGATGCTTCTCACATCGCTTAAACCTCACATAACCAATTAGTTTGCATTTTAGCAGCAGAGGACTTCACTACAGAAGAATCTACAGATTCCAGAGACCTGTTTTCAGCATAAAATACATTGGAAGTCCTGACCAAACAAACCATTGTTTCCCGTAAATGCCACACATATGGCCCCCCAAACTTGTAAAACCTATGTGGAGACACTGACTCCTCTTTTGAGGGCTAGTTAGTTCAGTAGGAAAATCCCAACTGATCAAAAGTACAAATAAGACAGCTGTGTCACTGGTGCCCTTTCTATCTGCAAAGACAATTATTTGGATTTGTAAAGCTTCTCCAGAAAAATCCATAGATTACACTTGGGCAAAAAAGAAGTTACTTTTTACTTTTAAAAAAATTTAGCAGTCAGGTCATCATCTTCTTCCCCTAATGGTGTTACATAAAAACATTTTTCTAAAATAAACCTATCACTATTAGACATCAAGCTACTCATTCAAAAATGTTTTTACTCATTAATGCCTGAAATTGCCTTTATTTTTTCTCGCTCCGAAAAGGGCAACCACCTTTAGAGATGGAGTGGGACCATCCTCAATATGCAAGTTGCCCAACAATTCTTATTAAGAGGATTTCAGCTGCTTGTATAAATGTTGACTTCTGAAAGACAGATTGAAGTTTTCTGCTAAAAATTTCTGCTTGAACAATTTCAACCAAAACACTCCAATGCTTCTGAAGAGACCAGGGTAGACAATACACTTTATCCTTAATATGAAAAGTGGTGACCATCTTGTCAAAGAGCTCTAGCACCATCTTGCTTTGAAGTAAGGATCTGAAGTTTAGCAGGACCCCATCGATGAAAATCAGCTTGACTGGCCAACTCATGAACCTTTGAAAAATGCAGCAGTCAGGCTACAAGCAGCCACTACCAGAGGCTAAATCAGTCTGCATTCAGACTCATCTTCAGGTTGTGCTGTTCTCTGTCTTGAATATACATGAAATCTATGCTCCTCAGATTATCAGCTCATTTAAGAAAGACTGTAAACTTACCAGAGTTAAAAATCCCTATTCGGATCAGCAGCATGTATCTTGCTTGACAAACTGGTGTTTAATTTGTGTGCCCAAAGAGCACAGAACAGAAATACATCTGAATAAATGAATGTTTCTATATTTTAAAAGGTTGGAAAAGACTGCATACGCTGTGATTCATATTTAAACATTTTTTTTGTTTTCGAATTACTTACAATGCCGTAATGTATTTTGGTGCAAAAGAAAAATGGTACACTGGAGAAGAATCTGGTTAATGTGAAAGAGCAACTTAAGGTAAAAAAGGTACTAATGCTGCCAAGAGGTACTGCACTAAAGCCGCTAGCATTCACCTCCATTCCTTTACATATGCATTAAATCAGGTACTCCATTACCAAGAAAGGAGACCAGTTTGTGTGTAGATGAGTACAGATCTGCTGCAAGTTATAGTTCTTTACACTCACAAGTGCTCAAAGTAACTGATAATTCCTCCAAGTGATTATTTCATCAATGATCAATCAGCTTCCCTGCACCTTTCTAATTCACAGTACCATCAATATGAAATTAAATACACACGCCCATAGTCATATTAATTACTCTGCATTTCATGACTAAACTGACGGTACCCATATCTTAGGACTTTCTCTTCTTTCTGCAACGTGGAATCCAAAGTCTTTTCACTCTGCATGACAGCAACAGTTGTTTTCCCTTTATAGCCACTTTCTGCTGCACATAAGTAAGTCTGGACTCTGCTGAAACAAGAGTTTGCTTGCAGATGCTCATGTGAGGTAACCTGCAGGGTCCATCTCTGACTACTGCCAGACATCCAAGGCAAAAACTGTCGATATACACCAAATGGAAGTTTTGAGACAATATGATAATGAAAAAAATGGATTTCTGGAAGCAACTAATGGCATCTAGCAGCAAGGCTGGAAGAGGCTAGGGAAGTCCCAGTGCTCAATTTTGGTTGTCAGTCAAGTAAGCAGCAAGCATTTAGTGGGTGTACCAGATACAAATACAGTTTTCAGACCATTGTCCTTGTCGATCTTATCTCTGACTCTAAAAATGGGAGTTTTGCTTCAGACAGACCTGGCATGTCTCAGACCTGCAGGATTTGTTTGTTTTTATCTTTACACAGGCAGAGCTGCTCCAAAGGAGCAGACTGGGAAGAGATTAAAGGTGTGTGCAGTGTTAAGGAGCCAGTGTGCACTGAACACAAACAGCCTGCAGAGATTCCCCGTTGTGAATCAAGATTAGCAGCTAAATATGTAAAAGTAGAAGGATCAACAAATTCCAAGTCAGGCCAAAAACACAGCGCCCAACTCCAATCTGTGACTGCAATCACTTTTGGACACGAATTCAACAGGACTTAACTGCTGAAGGACAAGATTGTGATGGAAGTAAATTGCTTCCACTTCCTATAGGAGGGAAAAGATTTAATTAAAGGGCAGGATGTCTGGATCTTTCTGAATTACTGCTCTGGACCTCTTCATAAACCTTCTGCCTCCTGTTTCACAGCAAGAAAGACACAGCTCTAAAAGGAAAGAAAACCCCTGTATTTCAAAGGAGGTTATGCCGTTTAGCATCAGTTTTAAGACCTTTCCTGTTCCTTGAGTATAGATTATACAGAGGATTAATTCAGATTCATTAAAAAAAAATCAATAAAATGGTATTTAAAAACTCTCCCATGTTCTCTGTACCCTGTAAAATCCCTACCATGTATCACAAATGGCTATGCTGACGGATGAGCCAGCCTGTGTGATGGTGAAATCCTGTGGATTTCCCACAGGACTCTGCAAAAGACAAACTTTAAAAACTCAGTTCCTAAATCTTACTCCTCCTAACTCACTCCTTCTCCCAGCCAACACACACTAAATCCAACAAAAATGCTAATTTTGGCAAATAAACTCAGAAATGTGTTTTAGAACATGTGCAACACAAAATCAAAGTGAAAGGATGTTAGAGGGAGAAAATCTGCTAACCGTTAAAATGAAAGGGGAAAAATGCTCCTGGTTTTGAAAATATTTCTCTTGTGGAATAGAAATATAGATGTTTTCAGCTAATTCTATACCAAAGGACAAACCCGGGAACCACTGAAATAATTTCTACTTCAAATTTGTCGGCAGCAAGTAGACATAAAAGCTAGCAGGTCCAAAGCCTGTATGAGGAGTTTGAACAACTTTTCACAATGCACCATCAGGCCTCATAGGCTTTTTATATCGATTTTGCTCTAGTAGAGCATAAGATTGCCCCTCAGACCACTGGCCAAGCTAATCACTCAGTCTTTCTGCAACACGGAGCCAGCAAAAAGCTCAAACTTCTGTTAAAACTAGCTTTAATGCAAAGTCTTACTGACTGCTATTTTTTTCTCTTTTTTTTTTTTTGGGAGGGGGAGGGCAAGAAGCAGTTTTAAAATAATATAAATTTGAAATTAGGATGGAGGGGACATAGATGAACAGATAAAACAATTAGTATATGACTTTCTCTGTAGTTAATATTAACAACAAGTAATAATGAAGGTAAAGAGCAAGGCCAGTCAACAGTCAAATACTCTACACTGGCTTCAGCTGGCTGAGAAACTAAAATCCAAAGAAATGAACGTCTTTAAAAGCTATGCCTGAGTACCTTCAGTAAGTCCATGAGATACAAGACTGCACTCAGAATTTTTTTACCAGCTCAATACTCCCAAAAAGCTAAAAAAATTAATGCACCATCTCAGATGGTGAGATTTCATTCTCTGAAATATTTTTATGAAGTTCTGGACCTGCTTATGTGATTTCAATATTGATTTGTATATGTATGGCTGATAAAGGTGACAGAAGATATCACTTACACTAATTGCTTGAACTCATTAATTACACTTATGATATATTGATTTGCATATTCACAGTCATCACAGTCTTCTACACTGTAAAGGTCAAACTCTTCAGTTGCTGCTAATTACAAAAATTCCTTCCACTCCAACTTTGTCACCACAAAATTATGAATATCCACACACAAAATAGCTCAACTATTAACTTATTAACTTAACAGCTTATTTTTTTTTTACTCAAGTCTTTGTCTTGTTATTTGTATGGATGTTCTTCCTACACCTAGTCAGGGCAAAAAGCTTGAGAGCTATGCATAGAGCCTATTGTACCATAAATATATTTTTTAAGTCAGAAATGTAGGGTACTTAGGTAATCAATGGAGAGATAAAGAACCCTCCAGAGTTATTTAAAGCACTTTAAAACAGTTATCTACACGCCTACCATAAATACTGTGGAAGTCCCAACTGCACTGGTAATCTCTGGTGAGCAAGATGATCAAAGAAATGGGCGTTCTTATTCTCTCTCTCACCTTCCCCCAGACCCTGCTGAAATAGATACTGGCTGACACCTTCAATACAAGCTGGTTTCAGGTTCTGCCTAGGGAATACCCTCCCACACCCACCCTAAGCAGGAAGTGAAGGGCCTTAAATGAGTTATGATTCATGTCCGGATTCTACTTAAAAAAAAGTCTTTCACCCTCCTCCTCTCCCACCACCTGCACAGATTACCATATCCAAGACAACTGAAAGATTAGCATGCAAACCTTGTTGGTGTATGCATATTTATGTCCTAACGGAGCCCACAGTGTTTTCTATTTTCCTGAGGATTGCTTCAGAAGGAAATCCCCTCTCCTTTTGCTTACCCTCCTTACTCTCCAAAAATATCATGCAGACTGTTCTCTTGCCTTATTAGTCACTGATTAGATTATCTTTGGAGTGTTCAAACCAAAGTGAATATATGCAATTAGGGCAATAAATGTTAATGAGCATTGCATTAACTAAGCAAAAGCATTATGAATTTCATGCCAGTACTTATTTTCCAGTTAATTACATGTGGCTAACTTAACTAGACAGAAACCAGGCTGACAACCTTTTGTAAATATGATGAACAGAAGCTAGAAGATAACAGAAATGGAATCCCACTTTCTTCCTTTCTATTCAACTCTACAGCATCAGCTGGAGAATGTTCTGTATTGTCACCTGTTTCTGGAAGTCAGTGGTATTAGTGGTGTATAGATATCCATCCATAAACATAAAAATCCTGAATAGTTGAGTAAGGACTGAAAAATATTTAATCCAGAGGTTAAGAAGGTAAGCTTGATCTACAGATTTGTGTTGCACCATGAAAATTTGACGTCCCTATCTACATAGGTTCTAATCTTTGGAGTGAGGTCCAAAAGAAAACAGTTTATGGATCTTCAATCTATATTCCAGGATGGTTTTGTAGATTTTGTTTCATCATCCAAGCTGTCAATAAAAATACTGAATGATACTGAACTCTGGAGTGCTGCATTCCCAACTACCATCTCAGCTTTTAAACCACTGCCTACCACCCTTTTGGCATTGTGACCTCACTAATTTTCAAGACCTGGTAGTCAACTTGTCCAGATCAGGCTTTAACTTACAAATGTGATTGGAAGATGATGTCCAAAGTCCTACTGAAGTCAAGGTGCATCACCATTAACCGATCTCCGTATTCACATACTCAGTCATTGCATGAACGCAAGCTGTCAAATTGGTCAGGCATGATGTGCTCTTGGTACCCATGTAAACTAATAGTGATTACCTTTACACATATGAAAAAGGATTGCAAAAGGTTGTGCTCTACAGTCTTTCTAGGGACTAAGGCAATGCCTACAATTCTCAAACTTTCTGTACAACAGAATGGTTTCCTCCCGAGCTTTTACTATGGCTTCTTAAGAAATCAATGACCTCCTGGGCTCTGCTTTTTCCCACATCAGTTTTGTAGGGGTCTTAGAATACCAATCCTTTAAATAAGGAGTAAGTTCACAGCTTACCTTCTTAGCCCTCTTCCAACTCCTGAACTGTCTACTGGTGATTTCTGCAGCCCAGCTGCTATCCAAGGTCACATCGATCCCCAAATCTTCCCTGTTTGTGAGCAGCAGGTCAAATAGAGCACTAATACAACTGCTTCTTTTGCATTTATGTTCAGAAACTGCCACCAACACAGTCTAGAAACTTCCTCAACTGCTTGCACAATGCCATGTTAACCTCCCAGCAATTGGTGGCAGTGTCTGAAATCAACCATGAGGATCAATGCTTGCCATTAGGAGACTTCTAATTGTTAGCAGCCTTATGCTCTTGGTCAGGTTGTCTGTAACTGATCCAACCCCCACCATGACATCACCAATATTGCTTTCCCTTCCAATATTGACCCAGAAACTGGAGGCCTTGTTTGTTGCCCAGATAGTGCAAACACTATTGTGTAGGCATTAGTGTAGCCACATTTCTGAACACTCTCTGACAGAGAACATTGTCTCCCTTGTAGCCTTCTACCATATATACCTACACCACATGCATTACTGTCTCATTTAACCCTGAGAATAGCTCCCTATATTCTAACAATCTAGTTTAAAATCCTCCATGTTAGCTTAGCAATCCTATCCACAAACATGTCTATGCTTTCTTGTCAGGTTGGATGTGCCACCCTGGGCCATCTTTATTATCAGAGTCTTGCAGTCAGTCACCTTTGAACTCAAGATCATGTCACTGGTGCTCACACAGACAAGCAGCAAGGGGCAGTAGCTGGACTGCTAGAAGGGCCTCAAGAATCTCTCTGTAGCATCATAGATCCAGGCTAGAAGAAAGAATAAAGGTCTGGCCAGCAGACGGGCGTCTTTGTCCTGGACAGCATGGAGTCAACAAACTCAACATTTTTCACTTTGTCTTTTCGCTGGTCTCAGTCCCATGACCTGAGGTGTCCAACGTGCATTCCTCCCACGATAGAACCCACTCATCCACCTCTGCAGCCAGGGTCCTGAACCAGTTTTCTAGATGAACAACTGCAGAGAGACAGGGAGCCCTTCTCCTGCCGCTAGAAGTTACAAGCTTCAAGCTTCCATCCTCCTGGAAACATGGAAGGAAACTGCTAACATTAAACAGGAGGGAAAACACCAGTTACAGAAAGTCTGCTATCCATCTGTAAAACAAAATAGTTGCTCCAGTATGGTAAAACTGGAAAACTGTTCATACAAGTTTCCCTAAGGAGAGACATGTGTTTCACAAGATTCTGCTGTCACTAGTCTCCTGAGGAAGACACAGAACCAGCAGAAGACTGTGTCTGATGTATTGGAATATGATTTTATAGTGCTCCTAGGAATAAAACAAAGCTTCTCCAGAAATTGTGTGTACCTTTGGATGCTCTCTCAGGCATGGCTCAGTACTATTTTCCCTCTTTTACAGGCAGTCCTAGAGCTTGGCCCTGCATGTTAGGAAAACAGTTTATTCAGAGGTGACAGAGGGAGTGACTCTTCCATTACTTCATTTGCAAAGGGATATTTCTTCTGCCATAGCCCCAGAGTGCTTACCATACAATGGATCCTTTAGAATCAGCTAGAAGTCAAAATTTCTACTAAACATGCAGCCTCAATTTTATTTCAGTGTTTTCCTGTTTATATCCAAAATGCCTGGAAGTTAATTTATTTATCTGTTATCTCAAAAAACAGATTCCCATAGAGGACACAAAGTGCAGATGAATCCTATTGTTGCACTCCTCTTACCATTTGCCAGAAGACTGTAAACTTTTAGAAAGGGTTACAATTATTTTTTCTCATCTCTACTAATCGTGACCAAAAAAAGGGTTATTTTAGTTGGCTTGAGAACTTTTCATGCCTGTAATGGAAAACTAAAATGAAGATAATCCACCTACCTACAGAAGACCCAGAAAGAGAGAAACAGGCACTTCCTCGGAAACATGCCAGCAGCTTGAAATTATGAACATCTAGTCACAAATCAGACAGCCTCAGCACTGACACTAGACTGAACAACTATCTCCTGAGGCTTGTAATATTAAATGTGGGAATAAATGAAAGGCCAAGGAGCATCTTCCTTTTTTGTTGAGAATCAATGTTCTTCTAGGGTGAGGGTTTCTGTGGTGGACAGCCTGTAAGCTTAGAGAACAAGAGATTAGATCCTAGAGATTAGGACAGACTCAGCAGAGGAGACAGATAAAAATGTAATGGACAGTTCTCTCATTTCTAGAACAGCTACAAAAATGCCTTCCTAGAGGCTAAAGAAATAAACAGAGAGATTACTGTTGAGGTGCAACTTCTTGTGTTTTAGTTTATGGCCAAAATGTGTATCTATCATATACACAGACAGATAGATCTAGAGATGGCTCATTTCCACATTTACCTGCATCTTTGCCTCTGGAGTGGCTGGGGTGCAGGAGCCTATATAGACCTTGTCCTGGCAGCCAGTTGCAAAGACACTTCCTCCCAAGAAGGAAGTGATAAGAGAGTTCTGCCTTAAAAATTTAAAAAATGGGGGAAAAAAGCAGCTAGGCTACAGAACAAGACATTCAGTACCAGTAATCTAGAGGGATGGGAACATTGGGTTATTTACCTCCTGTGGCTTTTACACAGGAGCAGACTCACAGTGGCTGGTGAAGACACTTCAGGATGAAAAACACTGCAGAGGAACAAGAGACTGTTCTAAGTAAAACTGCCTTACTTTGAGTTGATAACAAAGGAATATAGAATACTACCATGTCTTAAGCAGAACAGGTGACAAATTCTTGCTAAGGTTCATTAACTTTTTCAACTTGCTTACAGGCATTCATTCAAATGCACATATAAGCTAGTAATCAGACACATTAATAAACTTAATTATCAGTCTGGAAATCTGGATGTATAAATTATTTGTTTCGTATTCATCTACTTGAAGACACAGGGTTCCTCGTTTTAAAAAAATAAATTAATAATACCACAGCCTTTGGCAGAAAAGATTTCCTTCTATTGCCTAATACCAAAGTAGAGGAACTTTATCCTCATCTGGTAACATTAAACATGATGAGTCGAATGCACTGGAGATTTTAACATAGGTGCAAGTTAAATGCTGGATATATTTGGCTTTGAGTGCTCAGGCAGCTTAACTCCCTTGGATCTAGAACTCAAGAGAATGTCAAAACACCATTAATTACTTAATTAAAGCTCCAAAAGAGTATTTAAGGGAAGAAACACAGAGAAGGTAAAAAATTGGAAGCAGCTTAAAAGGATCTCCTTTATCAAAGCCCAAAAAACCCAACTGCCTTATTTCTTTGTGCTACAACAGCCATTCTGCTGCTGTTCCTGTGCTCACTGAATGTCATAGACAATCTTAGACAACAAAACAGCTTGAAAGAAATATCTGCAGCCAAAATCCCAACGTCTATGATTTCCATCCTCAGAGAAGGCTTAAGACAGAGCAGAGGAGATGGGCAGTTCTCAGCTTCTCTCTGCTGATTCTCAGTCTGGCCTGGCTTACCACTTGTGACAAGAAAGGTGATATACAGGAAAACAGACCTAGGAGGATGCTAACTTAGAGAACATAAGTAAATGCACTAGTCTATGAGTGCTGACCATCTCTCAGGCTACTAGAGATGGTACCCTGTCCAACTCCTTCACACAGCTGCAAAATAAAACACAAAACCAGAAGCCACATATGCCCAAAGAGCGCTGTGGTAGAAAAATCCACCTGTAAATTTTGCATAAAAAGCAGTGAAATGCATAAAACTATCATTCATAGCTTTTTCTTAACAGTTATACTGAATAAACCTTTGAATATTTTCATGGTTTTTGGATGACCACCATCTTCCTTTTAAATGTAGATGTGAAAGTCAATTTTCCTCATCCAACAGCTGAATAAGGACACTGCAATACATTGAGTACTGAAAATCCACTAATGTTGCCAATGCACCATTTCTCCCTGGTATTTTCTTAGTATTCCTTCAACTACAAACAAAAATACTTCAAAGTATTTCATTATGCAGTTTTCAAGGCTTTTAAACCTTGTTCAGAGTCAGATATTTAAACATGGTAAAAAAGTAACTTGCTTCTCACAGGATGTTTTAATATTCTTTCCATCACTCTTCCGTCATTAGAGTAAATGACAAAACGACACCCTTTGGGGCAATTGGAGACTTTTTTTCCCAAAGTCTGCCATTATAGAAAAAGCATTTGTTTACAGGAGCTAAAATTCTCTCCCTCCAATCTATTTAAATACCCTCAGTGTGTGTTAACAGAACTGGAGCACTTGGGGTTATAAGACTTCCTGTTTCACCAGAACTCATGTTATTAAGCTCGAAATCCAAACTGGCCTGACAAACTGTTCATCTTAGCTCTGGATTTCTCATAATCTCATTACAGAATTAATCTTTGGAGGAATATTTGAGGTTTTCTAAAGCACTGAAATTTTTTCTTGAGCAAGACTTCTCCAGACCTCTCATATTAAAGCAAAAGGCAAATGAAACACCTCAACAATAACAACAAAATTTGAAAAAAAGATACCTGTTGAAATAAATTCCTATTAAACTCCTATGTGCATGTAATGAAGAATGACATCTCATGAAGAAAAGACAACATGTAAAATCCTGTGAGAAATGACAAGCCATCTCTCAATTGAAATATTTGGTATGAATTATTCTGCTCTCACTCAATAACAGACAGTGGCAGATCTTTTTTCCCCTTGAAGAACAGGGTAAAATCAACCAGAAATTTTTTTTTCTATTTTGTGTGAGGAGAGCATGGAAGAAGATGTATTCTGGTATTTACAGGTACTAGAAAACAAAAGCAGATGTGTGAACAAGTTTGAATGTTTCTGCTATCAAAGGCATTAAACACTTTTCAGGTTGACAGACATATATGACAATTTTAAAGGACTGACCTGTTCTGTATGAAAGACATCGTTATTGCACCATGATGATGTGCAGACACTTTCTAGACTCATATTTATCATATCAAAGTACAGTCAATGCCTAAATGCTAACTACAACTAGAGCTTCCCACAGTCCCACAAAATGATCACTTTTCTTCTCCCCAGAGATATCCCATACCACTGCAGTCTTTTCTGCCCACTGAGAGCCCAAACAGCTTCTCCCCTCACTCCTGCCCTGCCTGCCAACCACTCCACAGTCTCTGCCAAACTGCCTTTTATGTAGCAAGCAAAAAACCTGCCCCATGCTGAGGGTGTGCATCAGCTACCCAGGAGTAAATTCTTAACAGGTAAGGCCTGAAAGTAGAAGATCTGTTTAAAGCAGGTGATCAGCATGAGGGTTGGGTGGGTTTTTTTTTTTTTTGGTTGGTTGGCTTTGGGATACTTTTTGAAAGGGCAATAGGAATATCTTGGGCCAGGTCAAAGCACATTTTGGGCCTCGAGAAATGTCTAAGACATCAGTGGATGTTTTAGCCAACATCTGATGCTACCTTTAAAATACAGTAATGGAGCTTGCTGACATTTTTCACAGGTTACTCTGCTGTATAAGGTATAATTTTTTTGTGAAATAAGTAATGACAGTCACTAATGACCATCAGAAATATACTGGCTTAACTGAAGCCTGGTCTTGTGACTAAAAAAGACTCAGATATTCTAATTTCAACTTAAAAAGTCAATGAATCTGTTTAAGTTTTGGTCTATATACTAAAACGGAATCTTAATACTTGTTTAATTACTTCAAGAAGAAGATTATCAACATTAAACTGAAACTTTATGTATAAATTTATGTATAAATTTGTGCTTCATAAACTTGCATGTGTGCCTATAACTTATACAAGGCATGAAAATTTCTAAGGAGAATACCCAGAAGTATGGGAAATTCTGTGATCTGTGAAATAACTGCACTACTTTTTAATATTTTACAGAGGAAAGGATCAGAACTACAAACATGCAAAAGTCATGAAGGCCTTGCCAAAAATTAAACTGCCCTTAATTTGACTTATTTCCAAACCCGCATCATTAACTGGACTTCAGCAAAATGCTGGGTGAAAGACTCCAGTTGTACTGAGCACCATAAGCAGACTTCAGTTCAGGAGAAATTCTGGACAGAAACTATTTTCAGAATTAAAAATACAAAAATTTATTATGGAAGATACAATATAATCAATTGTTTTCAATATTAGACACTTATACAAAGAGTTACATCTTGCAAAAGCTAAAGATAATAAAGGATGTGAACCAGACACAATACAAATATTTTAAACAGAAAATTGTATCTTGAAGCAAAATACCATCTAAAGTTATTTCCAAAAGAATTAGTTTGTGATTGATTCCCAAAAAGTCAACAGCAGAAAACTTAGAATGCAATTCTTCTTAAAAACTGTTACATTATTCTCAAAATTATTTATTACCTGTCAGGAAAGAGAATGCAACTTGCAAAACTTCTTTCAATATGAAAATCAGCATTGTTGTCTCCTCCTGGTACCCAAGAAAGGAGTTTACAACAGCCAAAAAAGTCAACCTTATAAAGGTACTTTCAAAATAAAATAAACTCTGTGTGGAGTTATGATTTACCTGGTACAGAAATTCTAGTACTGATGAAGTGGTGTAATAATAGTGTATGACAACACATGGGTGTTAGTTTGACTTTCAGTTTGACTTTCTGCAAGTTATCCTCTACATCAGTGAGTAATTAAAAAAGAAAAGGAAAAAAAGAAACAAAAGGCTATATTGTGTTTCATCTCTATAAATCAAAGAAACTATAACAACAGTGTGGCTAGGCATCTCAAACACAAGTCAAGGAGCTCATTAAGTCCCAGCTAACTGGCAATCATCTCTTTATCATAAAATACAGCTCGAGGCAACACAATGTAAATAAAAATCAGGTGAAATTCTTAGCGCTTACAAAATTGAACCTTTTAATCACAAAGATGTGGGTGCTTGGCAGCAGTTGCTGGCCTTTCTCTAAACTATGAAGCTGAAAACAAGGTTGGAGAAGTCTTCAACATCCTAATGCAAACATCCTGCTAATGTTCACTACCTAAGGACAAGCTTAGGCATTTAGTGTATGTTAAAAGATTATGACAAAAAGTAATTGTTCAAAGAAAAATGCTTAAAATACTCACAGCTATGTGGACTGTGCTTGACAATGTCAGGGAGTTGGTCCGTTATTATTAATTTTATTTTTTATTAAGGCAGTCTCCAGTTGAACAAACACTGTTTCTCACTGCTGTCACACAAAGGATGGAGATTGGCACCAGTGTGGACCCACAGGAACCCACACCCTAGCAGAATTGTCTGATGGACTGCTGCAAGATGCTAATGGTTTAAGAGTTGAAGGGAACACTCCATTTAGAACGGGCTGGGGAGCAGAAGCTGCTGAAATCCAATAAAGGCAGAGAATTCACAAGGAGGAGGCTGGCAGACAATACCTCCTACTTTATACATAGCATTCTTGTCTGTTTAGCAGCCCTGTAGGTGCAGGATAATTTCCTCTTATCATCAACATTGTATGACGTTTTTCTGCTTCCTATTTCCAAAGGGCTCAAAGGTACAACAAAAAAAAGAGGTAAAGAAAAAGAATTTTCTGCACAAATTATAACTGTACAGACTTGCTGTTAAGGGCAGCTGTTTCTCAGAGCTGCAAAATATACAGAATTTCATATATCTGATTCTCTGCTAGAAGCACAGGCTAGAAGCCAAACTCATCAAAACCTCTATCAAAAATACAATTTTAAGACCTGTTTGGACTTTGACTTATCTTGCTGCTCCCAGACACTATTGATTATCATTATCTGCAAGTCTCCAGTATTCTAAACAGCAGTGGCAAAGGGAAATGAAAGTGAGCATTTTCATACAAAAACAGATAGAGGCTTCTAGGGCAGAATGAAAACTGCTGGTGCTGACTGAAATCTGACTCTAACTTCATCTCATCTTCAATAAATACACTGTCAATAGAAAGGAGTAAGATACAGCCTAAACTAAAATATTTATTAAAACTATGAGATATAAGGGATTTTGCCAAAGGAGAAAAGGCATAACATTATCAGAGACTGGTTGTTGTCTGCACTGCACTTCCTGGGAAGGCTAGGTATGATTGTTGTCTTTTTCTTTGCAACAGACTTCTCCTCACACCTTTGGTCTGCTATGTCCTTGACTGGACCACAGGAACAGGATATGAAAAGTGAGGTTGGTAGCAATTCTGTTGGGAGTACATAACAAAAGGTTTTGCTTTTGCAAAGTAACCTCATCCTTGCCTTGGAAAACTAGAATCCTCAGAAAACTAGAACCCCAAACAATAAGGGTATAGCTTTGAGCCTTTTCTTCTCCATTCTTTTCAGCTTGGAATACATAGGTGCTCATGTATCTGCTCCCAAAGAAGTAAATCTCCCTTTCTTTCCATCCTCCAATACTTATATGAATCTGGGTTAAACACTGTGTACTTTGGAAACCTGCATGGGAGATTTTACAACCTTCAGTTCTCAAATGCACAAAGAGCAAGAGAAGTGTCTTCTCTTAATCCTACTGAGTCATCTTTGCACACATCAGGGTGCTCAGTCTTTCTCTCTTCTTACCTACAACAGGATTATTTTATCTTTAAATAGCAACTTAAAAAATAAGAAAGCAAAAGCATTCCATGCTCACAATTCTACCATGTTAGAAGACAAAAATCAATTTCTCCATAGTTTATGGACCAAGAACTGACAGAAAAGTGCTGATATTTGCCAACTACTTTTGCTCCATAAACATTTCTACTATTAAGACCCAAAATAAAGAAGGCCTCAAATATACAGATACAAGAACACAGTGGACTTCAATTAGAACCACTTCTAGACTAAGGGAACAATTTTCTTGTTTAATTGTTCAAAGCTCTACAGTCACACTTGTCTGTGTTCCTCTAGCCCACTAAAGACTAAGAGCAGATTTTGATCATTCACAGTGACATATAAAGCAAAATTTAGCAATCACTAGACACCAGAGAAGAGGGAAATCCATACAGAGTTTCTACTATAAGTAACAGGTTAACTACTTTTGGTGAAAAGATAGTAGACTTTTCATGTTTCCAGGTATTGGAACAGGCTGCCCAGAAAGCTTGCCCGGTCTGTCTCTAGTTTTGGAAGTTTTAACATCTAACTGGCAAACACTCAGCAACCTTGCCTGTCCTCACAGTTGACCCTGTTTTGAGCAGGAGGCTGAACTGAATGACCTCCTGAGGTCTTATCCAAACTGAACTATCCTGTGCCTCTGTGTACTATTATATGTAAAAAACCCCACAAACAAGAAGGATTATGCACCTAGATTCCAGTGCTGCTTCATCTTGCTATCAACCTGCATGTCCCAGAGGCTAGCTTCATGATTTACATGGATGTGCATAAAGAGGCAAAAGGAAAAAGAGAGGGCAAACAGGAAAAAAGGAAGGAATATTTTCTATGTCTTTTCATTCAAAACACTGCTCATAATTTGATGCAGAATGGAATATAACAATTTCTCATTATGAAAGTTGGATCTGTGACCCTGAGAAGCATTAAACACCTCAGATGTTTCAATCATAGAACAGCTACAGGATTTCATGCCATAAATGAAGCAGGTAAAAATGTCCAAAGATTCCTCATTTGTTCCCATATTAAGATGGCCCATAACTACAAGCCAACCTTCAGTATAATACATGAAAAACAGTTTAGATGGAGTCTGATGAACTATTTTACAGACAGTGTAGAAAGCTGTGGGAGCTCAGCTTAAATGCTACATCCACTCTGGCTGGTTCTGAGACTTGCCTTCTCTTCAGGTTTTTCCTCCTTGATTAACTGCTAATTTACACTTGCATCACTATGAAGACTGGCTAATAAAATATTTTTACATACCAATTATAGTACTGATTAGTGAAAGATTATACACATAAATCTGACTGCTGAATAGATTGTCTTGGCCTCAGTAATTTACAGAGAACTTCACTTATCCAACAAAACAACAAAGTAAAATGTGCAAATTCCCTTCATAGAGTGTTTGAAATAAAGCATGTTGAGTTCTAACATGCCAACCTTCTAGATACAGGATGGCCAAGAGCATCCTGAATCACCTGTCATCTATCTATTTGTGGCAGCAAATCTCATTTAAAGATGTACACACATGCACAGAAATGTATGTACATGCATATGCAATTTATATGAGGGTATGCAGCTATATAGACCATAGCACATTCCTCAGAATCACCCAAATCACTGAAACAGTGACACCATAAAAGGTCTTAGGAGATCCCTGTAGCACAAATAGAATATAGTCTGGCATACCCTTTTTGAAGTGCTCTGCAGTGACCAAATCATGCAAACATTCCTTTCTGAGCAGGTCTCATCTCCTTGGACTGTGGAGATTGAGCTGAAGGATTCTATACACAGGGAGGAAGCACTTGACCTGCTTGCAGTGGGGAGGAATTCTGGACACAACAGAAGTGAGTAACACCAATACTTACTTGGCAGGCATTATAAATCAACTGGTGTTCCAATTTTTTGATCCCTAGAATCTGCTGAAACATTTCATAAAGCTGTTCCTTGCTCAGAATCAGCTCCGATACAGCACTTAAGGCCATTCTATTCGGCTGTTTGCAAAAGTCCTCTTCTCCCTTGTATATGGCATCATATTTGGCTAGCCAAGAACTTAACACTGTCTCTTTGCTTAATCCATCAATTTCCGGCAAGCTTCGGACTCTCTTTTCTATGTTTTTCTTAAAAACATCTCTAAAGTCACTTGCAGAACATCCTCCACTGTGGACCATTCTTGCAACCCGGTCACTCTTGAGAAATACCTTTTAAGATAAAAGAAGAGAGAAAAAAAAGAAACAGAAAAAGTTAGGACATGGACACAAACACAAAGTAATCCCTTTGTAAGGGATTACAAACTAGTATTTGCTTCTGTGTAAAATGGCTTAATATGAAAGAGTTATACAGGTCAAGTTTGACCATACTGAAAAAGCAAGTTTCTGCATTGAATAAGTACTTAAACTAAGTAGTTATAAAGGGTTTTATGCAGAAATTTACAATAGCTAAACTAGAATGAACTTTGAATTAACAGCAGCTGATTAAAAATTTACCTGTAATGAAGCAGAAAACCAGGACAAAAAAACACCCAAAAAGCCCCTAGAAAACCAGCACAATCAATATCAACAACTGAGAGACGAAAGACCTCAATACACAAGGCTGTTTCTACTGCTGTAGATACAGTACTGGAGACACACTATGGGATTCGCTGTGTAAAATCCCCAAACAAAGACCAACATAAAAAAATAAATCTCTCCCAAGTACTCATACTCTAAGATATGACAAGGCAAATTACAACAACAAACCAATAAAATCAACATTCTGTAAGAACCTTTCAGTGTTCAGGCATGATTGTATTCATCTCTTTTAACATGGGCCTTGACAAGGTTGATCTTTCCAGACAGTGAATATGATCAGCTCATTTCTAGTAGCAAGTCTCATGGAGCTGCTCCTCTACAAGATGCAACCTACACACAGGCGACCACTGCAGTACAATCAGCTGTGTAAACAACTGATGTGTGACTTGGGCAAGGGATAAACTGCATCATGCCATTTGAAAGGACAACTTGGGGAGAACCACTTGGCCTTCTGAAGCAGAGGGAGATGGGTCAAGGCCGTCCACCCTGCATGGTTTGGCTGCTAGTGGCTGCTTGGGTACCACACCAACACCCCAAGCACAGCTGAAATGCAAACAACAGATATGAAACCACATAGTTTAAACAGATTTCCTATTCATCACCTTTCTGACTCTCTTCAATCAGATGTATGAATTGGGAGCGAACTATGCATAGATAGTCATTTCAGTCACCAAGAGCTATGCATCGCAATGAATGGAGCTGATAGCACAGTAGAGCTCTGACACCATATACTATCTCACGTTAGAAGATGGTGCACCTATCAGCCAACCTAAAATACTACTGTGCTTCATTTGCAAAACACACAACAGGGGAGCAGGAGAGGAGCTAAAAAGCTGAGCAGCGAGGAGTACATGGCTGCAAACAGATAAAGAAAATAAATA
>NW_008657048.1:0-9979 GCF_000695815.1 Acanthisitta chloris | reverse complement strand
TACAGAATATTTTCAAATGCAGTTACTTAAAAAATATAACTTTCAACAGATATCCTAATTGCTACTGTATAGAAGGCTGCTGATTAAGCCTGAAAGTACTTGCCCAAATGAATTCTTGAAAAAAAAATTTTTATCCACAATGGGACCAGACATGGTTACTGTCAATTAATGCTTATATCAATTTCCTCAAAAATGCTACACAAATATTGAATCCCATTCTGAAACAAGTAATAGTCAGAAATTCCACTCAGCAATAAAATTTATGAACACAAACAGGTAGAAGGTTATTAAGTCTTTCCTTGTTTTAACAGTCTGCAAATATAAATGATTCATTCCTCCAACAACCTCGCTGGAAAGCAAATAGAAAAAAAAAAGTAAAAAGATGACTTCAAATTCATTCAGCTACTATGTACTGCTCATAAAGATTCAATCTTCCATGACATTACTTTGCATACCCAATGAGAGAAAGCAGATGCAGAAGACAGAGAAAAATTAAGAATATTTATAGGCTCTTCCCATCCAAAATCTCATATTTATGCAAGATTACACAATCCTATGTATTTCTAATATAATTGGATCAGTCTCATTAAAAAACCAAACCAACCCCAAACCTGCAAAATACACACTGTAAGATCATCAGAATATCATTCACCTTTTATTACCTTCTTTCAGTCATATTATTCCAAAGCATTAATCCTGAATGCAGGGGCTGAAAAGCTGCTAGTACTTTCCCTGATTTATGAACCATACTAATTCAAAATTTATTTCTGATTCTGAAGTTGATTTTCCAAGAGACTGCAGGAAAACTCCATTCCATTTTTTTAACCACTTAACCATGGAAGGGAAGCACTACTGTAACACTTGGTGCCTGTAACACTGACAAAATGATGGCATATTCATGTTGGACAAAGCAACAGGGACGTGAAAATATAAAATACAATCTGCATGTATCTCTGACCTAAAATGTTCCCTTCTGATGTGTTTCAGATCACAAACTGCATTTTTATTAAATTTTCAAAAATTATTCCAAGATAATTATTTTGGAAGATATAGTGGATATAGAAGGAAATTGCTCAAAATATAAACCCAAGGTGTGAATAACAGACTAGGAAAAGTACATGGCTGGTTCTGCAAAGGAACCCAGTGGACCTAAAACTCTTCATGTACTACTATTATTTGAGTGGCACTTCACCAAATTTTTCCTGAGGGAAAAAAAAAAGTAACATCATCTTTAAAATGAACTACTTGTATTTGAGATAATTAAAAAGCAATAATAACACTGAATAAAAGCACTCCATTTTCAAGACTGCAACAGAAACCGTAAGAGAATGGAATGCACCATATGTGGCTCAAATTTAAAACACCAAGATGCATTAAAAAGCTATTAAATGTCTCATTATTCCTGTTCCTGAAAGAAATACGGTACACTTCATGTTGAATGCAAAATCCTTTGCTTCAGTTAGATTTCTTGAGATTTGTCTCCTTGATTTCAATGCTTTTCTGAGCCATTTTAAGGCTGCATGGAGAACGGTATGCCATCAGTTTCATGCCAATGGAGTTATTGTTTCCACCATTATTCCAGACAGCTGACTACCTGTGGATCTAGAATCTAGGGATACATACAAGATTTACAACATTGGTGGTTGAAATACATAAGCTTTTTGCAGTAATTCTTAAGGGAGTCCACCACCACTTTTTGTTCACTGTGGGTTATATGAACAGCCCAATCATCCCCATTAGGGAAAATATTTATGTTGACATTTATCTTTCAAGCAAAACACTAAGTACATTCACTAAGTCTCTGGCTCTTCTTCCCTTTATTCCTGTCTTTTTGATTATCTGATCATTACACTTAGTTCTAACTAAACAATCATTCAAAACTGCCCAATGTTAAAATGTTATCTCAAGTCTCTCAGCACTAGGGGGGAACTGGAGAAAAAAAAGTATTAGAGGTTTGGATGTAAAATATATCAGAAAAAGTTATTGTGGGGACAAAAAAATCTAATTCTACAGGGAACTAGATTTGGCAGATCAGACATGATCATTTGGAAATCCTCACATTATTTAGAAATAATTTGGCAAGAGTCAGAGTTTGAAATGAAGCATTTCCTGTTTCTACCAGTGTTTCCTGAACTTCCTCAAAGACATCATGGAGTGATGCTTAGTGTCAATTAGCATTTGAACTTTTAGTATCACTACTGGTTCCTTGAATCCAAGACAACATCAACTCTTCATGTTACCCATTGCTAACAAATTTAACACACACAATGTATTCAGTTCAAATACATGTTTTGATGGGTCCTATATACCCACTTTGAGGAACTTTTTCAATTCACATTTAGAGTCCTTCTCAATACTCTTGCACTGAACCATACCTATAATGTTTGATGGATAAATACCTTCCCTAGTTCAAATCTGTTCTCTGCAAATCCACAAAGGAGCAGAGTGACCCAGTGCACATGAGCTTGGAACACTGATCAGGTGATTCACACATGAATAGCAGGTAGATTTTCCAAGACTCATTTTTCAAGGAACAAAGAAAGCTGTGGGTACAATGAATCTCAAGCGACAACCACTTTGTTCCATGACAGCTGATATAAGCTTTCTTTGAGCTCTCCCAGCTAAACAGCCTGGCTGCATGGTGGTGATCTCCAGGGCAGGCAAGCCCCTCAAGGCTGCTGCTCGAGGCTCAGAGATCCTTTACCAATGGCAGATATTTGGTAAGTGACCAATATCATGCATAACCATTCAGTATGATAACTCTGACTTGTGCCTTGGCAGCTTTAAACCACTACTCAAACAATAGTGCCACAGAGCAACAGACTGAACCTTGACACCAAACTTTATTAACTCGCTCTTTCAAAACATGCTATTAAATCCACTTTTGCTAATACCTTTGACATGGGTTCTTTTAGTGATATAAATCACCCATTCATGACAAGATGCAATAAAACATCACAGCCCTTACACAAGGAGAGGGCCTCTAAGCAATGGTTCACCCAAGAGTTGTGGTAGCTTCTTACTTCTTTTGTTGTGATTACTTGTATGCCATTATGAATTAAGCATAAAACATTCTTTTCTTCCAGAATACCAATCACAGCTGTAACAGGTGTCTCTGCACTGATGCAGACCAGAGGAAATGCTTCATAACCTACATTTGGACATTTACAAGTGATTACATCAACCGCTCCAACTGATGCTGCACACTTATTTTACATGTGAAAGTACACAATTTCCTTCTATTTAGGACTATCTAGGTGTCTGCTGGCTTCCTGAAGCTTGCTAAAGAGCTGCAAGCACTGCAGTGTGGTCATTGGGCTAGTACCACCAATCCAGACACATTCCTTAGTGGTGAAGTTCTTCCAGACTCCACCAGATGCTGATGTCCACACTGTCCTCTTCCCAGCCTGGAACAAAATGCTTATGCAAGCAACTCCCAATCCATGCTCTTCTGTTCGAAGCAGACAGTACACCATCAAGACTTCAAAGCATAACCACTGGGAGAATTTGGCCTCTATTCTCCATGCCCCAGTCACATCCTGTTCATGAAGAAATATACTATAAGGGCATTTTCCCCAGTTAAAGCTGGAGCTTGTCAGAGAGGCTCAATCACTAGGATTTTTATTGCTTCACCATATTACTGCCATCAGCGATGGCACTACTGCTCTTTAGCTGGTGGGACCCTCCTTGGGCAGGTGGGATACATTTCCCATTCCTGTGTTTCATAATGCTACCCTGTCACTCCCTTGTACTCAGTGCAGAGAAATAATCAAAAGATTTTGTTGAGGGTGCAGATGGATCCACTGTCCCCAAGATAACAGCTGCCCCATTTAATCTGCTTGTCATTGTTATTTACTATGGAGTACTTTGATCTTATGTTCATCAAATATCAATGCCTCTACATAGACCTTTAAACTTCAGTTTAATCTCTCTGTCTCTCAGGAGAAAAAAAAGAAACAAATTTTGCTGCAAGGCATGTAAGGAAAATTCAGTCTCTGGCAACATCACACTTTTCAGCTTTCAAACTGTATGCCACACAATTTTAAGTGTATTGCTCTATGGTTTATTCATGCCAATGTACTGGAACTGATGTTTGGGGCATCTTTAAAAAACACTAATGTTAAACCAGAACTTTTTCATATAACTAAGAAAAAAGATTGTCAAATAAGGCTTACAGATATTTTTCTTTGGAGATGTTTTTCAGAAGAATCCTATCAACCAGACACAGATATACAACTACTTCGGGCAGAGTTCTGTCCTTAAGGAATTGTTCATGTTTTAAATGAGTTTTTCCTTTAAGTTTGCATAAGCAAAACTGGAACTATATTAAGATTAATGGTAACTATGTCACATCGGAAATTGTCATTAAAATTAAAAAATAGAAATTAATAGAAGTACCTCTTTGATATAGGCTGAACAAGGGCAAAAAGGACTCTGACAGAAGTCCAAGGAACACTCAAGTCTGTGAATGCTTTTCAAGTTTCTGATATACTTTTCTGATGTCTTCTGCACTCAAGCTCCTGCTGTGCTTTGTACAATTACCAGAAGTCTCAAGTTTATGACACACAGAATAATTTTTTTTAAAAGGACAGCAATTTTCACGGCTAAATTGAGATCTAAAATTTCTTCTTTTCTTCTAAAAAGACAGTAATTCTCTTTCTACAAACTAAAAGGAATTGAATTAAATTTCTTGTTTAAAAGCTTGAAGTGGCATGCATCATCATGCTGTGCTAGAAGCATTACTTGAGACAAAACAAAGCATAGGATATCTACTGTGTAATATTAAATAGTCCCTTTGTTGCTACTGCAGAAGCTCCACAAAGCCCCTCATACCACAGCTCAGCAGCAACTCCTGTCAGAGTCAACAGCTCTCATCAGCTTCTTAAAGTCCTTCCTGTTCCACAGGAATAAAAACATTCCCCATTTCAGTCACTAACATCAGCAATGTTCTCTGGGATCAGCTCACACACTCCTGGTTTGATGAAGGCACAAAAGACTTCTGACAGTTTGGAGAACAGCTTCCACAACTATGTATTTTAAGAACGAAGGCTTATATCTAGTAGGAATTAACATATATTATAACCAATGCTGTTTGCTGCTGGAAAGTAAGAAAAAAATTCTCCAAAAATTATTAAGCTGATGTTTAGATTAGTTCAACTAAGCACACTACAAGAACAGGATCGTTTTGGGTCAAAAATGAATAGCTAATGTAGCAGCAGCATATCCAGTAGTACATATTAATTATTTTTATGCTACTTGAGTAAAATTACTGCATTGGCCACTGAAATAGTATTTATATTCTAAGAAGAGACTAATAGCAATTAATGCATTTTAATAACTACTTTTAATAACGATTGGCTGCTGAACATGAGTGAAAATTGAGCTACTTAATGAGATTTGCTCTGTTTGTTGAAATCAGAAGTACTATTCACATTTTTAGAAAAAATATAAATTTAAGACTGGCTTGCAGGTTTTCTTCCTCCCTTGTTCTCTTTCAAACCTTAGAAATATCCTCCAGGCACTATCTTGACTTTTTTTTTCAATGAAATTATCAGCGTTAAAGGGTTCTATTTTAAAATTTAAGTCTACAGAACAGAGTCCTTACCTTCAGGTAAAAGCAAAAGATACTCAAATTTTAAGAAATCATTCTAATAAACTCCTATTACTTCATTTAGGTATTTCTCTCATTACTTTGTTAATCAAAGGTTTCTTCTCCTAGAAGCATACTACATCGTACAGTTTTCCTTAATTCAGGGGGGGAAAAACACTGAAATAAAAAATCTTAAATTTTGGTTAACTGAGGTTTTTTGTTTTTTAAACTTATCTACATTAAAGTGAGAAAACTAAATAAAAAGTGATAAACCATCATAATATGAAGAAGCATAATCCTAATTAAATATTTTTCCTGTTAAAAATATTATATCTACTACCCTTTTAGAGCATATTAAGATATGATTTCTTCTTATAAGGCTAATAGTTCAAAAACTATCAAAAGTTGAAATGTTTAGGTGATATACTTTGCTTTCTTCAACTCTCTTGGGCAATGCAGCTGCACATTGGACATTTCTGTAAAGAAATCCATCAAACTCTAGCAAATTAAAATGTGTGCTACTGCTCCAGGCAGTTTGCAAGCACACTACACAACATTGTGCACTGGGATTTGTTTCTTTCCCACCTTTTTCAAACTGGCACAAGCAATTTCCCAAAGTCTACCCAAATTTCTGTTCCTGATGGCTACACATTTCACAGACTCATGTACTGCAATGCTCATGCCTTGGGCACAAGAACAACCAGACGTATAGTAACAATCACCATAAAAAATCCACAAAACTATTTCACCCATAAGCAGTGTTTTCTTCTGGATTCATTTACTAAATTTATCCAGACGCCCTTTTGGAAAAATCATGTTTATACTCCTTTCAAGGCTGACAACAGCAACAATAGCTTTTGTACCCTAGTGAGACATTGAAAGTTATACATATATAGATCACTGCCTACATGAGCATGGTTTTGGATTACTTTTGCTATAGCTCTACTTGGAACAGCCATTGGAACCGTCACTTTAAAAGTACAGTCTCCTTTGACCAAGCCCCAGAGTTCACTGGCTGGACTTTGTGCACTGTGGTATTGGCCCTCAGGTGGTACCAGCATTCTGAAGGAGTTATGCTCCAAATATCACCTGGATGTACAGCTACAACGTGGTCCAGTGTCCCTCCCAAGTAAGTTTGCTCACAGAGGCAATGAATGTTCATATGGCTTGAGATTGCTGCAGGCTGATTCACAGTCACATATTCATCACTGGCAGTCACAAAGATGCAAACCTTCTTCCCTGAAGATAAGGCCTGAGTACCCTCATGCCAGAACCTGCATGAGGGTAATTACTAGCAAGCAACGACCAAAATAAGTTCTCATCATCCAGCTGCTTATGGCAGGGAAAAATTAGCTGATAAACAGGTAAAACAACAGCAGAAACAGATCTGCATATTTCAAAATATTGTGGTGCTTGATATGTTAAAACATAGGAAGCAGATGGCTGTTAAATCTTTGTGATTCTGTGTCCAGTAATGGCACTGGGACATCTTATGTGCTGCTAGGGAGAAAATACTGTTCCCTCTGCATATTGCTTTCCCCCTGGCTATGATATTGTAAGTCTGCTGCAGATAATGCCATGAGGTCTGAAATCATACCTATATGGTCTACTCATCATTCCTGTTTAATTGTGGAAGGAAATAGATAAATGTCACTAGATATTGACCACTTTCTGTACAGGCCTAGGCTTTTCTATCCATCAGCTCTCTCCTGATAAAAAAAGCTGTATTATCCCCATAGATGTTTCTCAAGACCTTCGAGGAGAAAAAACAGATTGCACACAGCAGATCTAGAATAAATCCTGAAGGTCAATAGTTCCACAGCAGAAATGGTACTTCAGATGTCAGCCTGCCCAGGGGAAGACGTTAATTACCATCATAGCAAGAGAAAGCTAACTCCATGTTAGACAGCAGACGTTTTCAACATCTATCTTTTTAATGTAATTACTAATACACAGCATAAGCACAAGTATATTTAATACTGAACAACACACAATCACAAATGGAGGAAGTTTTATGCTTTGAAGCACACATTTGTTTGCTCGTGACTTAAATGCAGGGGTTGGTTGTCTTGTCACCAAGCCAGACAAATTAACAATGACTTATGCTATTTTCCAAATTTATTCAAGAATCAGCAATTAAAGAAGACATGAAATTGCTTCAGCAGGGAGATACAAAGCAGAAGTTTTCCCTGATCACATAAGGACTTTCTTCCTGAAAAGGCTGAAACATACTTGCTGCCTTTGGTTTTATCCATCGCCATCTACTTGGCAAATAAGTAATTTTCAAAGCCTCTTTCTGCCAAACTGCATTTTCTTGGTTAGTGAAGTGAAATTTAATGCAAGCATAGGAGTTCATCAGCATATTGCTTTCCTCTTTATAACAGACCTGACAACTTGCTCCCCAGCAAGCTGATCCTGCCTGACCAGAACTCCTCTCTTTGGTGACCAGTGGAAAGCTCTGGGTGGCAAAAATTTCAAAGGGTCTATTTTAGCTAGCATAAGCCAGGAAAAGGCTGTTAAATTGAATGTGTACCACAGCATGCCTTGGAGATACTACTGAAAAAAGGCTTACTCTCACTTCACTATTGGTCCTGTTTACTTTCCAGCAAATTCCATCAGGAAGGTGTCCAACCCTGACTATGAGGGAAGAAGATGAAGGACAACAAATGCAGCCAAAAATAATAAAGCAGAAAGAAACTGAAGATTGAAAGAAACAGACTTCAAAAAAGAACCATATATACACAAAAATAATGAGTAGCAAACACAGACATGCCAAAAGGATTAGGAAAAAAACCATTTACTTAGCATATTTATTTATTTCACAACCACAGATGATTATTAGTTTACGCATAACTACCTCTGGTATCTGCAAACTTGACAAAAACACAGGCTGCTCAAAATCAATCTCCCACATTTCCATTTACCTTGCTAAAAAACTCCTCAATTTTTGGACTTTGTGGTGTTTACTTAGTGCTGTACAAAATACAACAAGCCCCAGCACTTTATCTCTTATGACAGTGTTATCTCTTATGATAGTGTTATCTCTCAGGATACAATCTTGCTAAATATAAAATCCAATTTCTTGCACTAACTTTGAGAAAAGTGAATTAAATGGGCAAGCACAATAAGGAAGGGAAAATAGTACTTCATGTCTCTGAATTTTCCTCTGGAGTCACTGGCAGTTCTAGTTTTTATTCCACTTGACTGAAAAGTGGCAGTTACGTAAGTGACAGTTTTCATCATTGGTATTGCATGGGGTTCATTTTGTCAGGGATGAAAAGAATTGGCTATTTCACTTCCCTATTACTATTAATGTTCTCCTGCATTAACCATTTTCACCTAAGTATAGATTAATAGCTTTTAGTTCGAATGAGCATAGTACTATATCCCTATTTTTAAACATAATACCAGGCAGCCTATAGTCAGTGCAGGTCTGCTGAGATCCTTTCAGTTCCTGTTGCCCACCACCACCCTAAATACTTTCATTTAAAATGAGCACAGGGTTTCAGAACATATATTTTTTCTACTGATCAATCTCGCTTTTTCATTTCCAATTTATATATTCTGCCACTGCAGATGAATGCTCAAAAAGCACATGAGCAAATAGAAATTGGGCTGAAGCCACACAAAACATTGTCACACAACATAATTTTTTTTTCTCTCTCTGTTTTAGCAACTGAAAAAGTGTCAGCAAACTGATGACTTAAGCAAATAATCTGCAACTTTCTTTCCCCGGACTTTTTAATTTTAGTGTCTTATTTTTTGGTGGGGTGGAAGAGGCACTGTTGGGTCAGAGAAAGCACTGAATTCACTCAGTGGCCTAAAGAATCTGGGAAAGATTGACACATCATGAATACTGCAAAACTTGGGTTGTCACTGGAAAACAAATACAAGAGTAGACCCTCTTAAAGCCTTTCAAGGCTTATTGATGATGTGTTATCATTTCGTATGGCATCTTTCTCCTACTGTGACTCTCAGCATTTAAGGAAGCAAGACACACATGGGAAATTCTGGCATCCCCTTTCCATCTAAGAAAAGAACTTCTTTTGCATCCCATGAAGGGTGTCATCATTTTAATAGCATTCTTGAGAATTAGATGTAGTGTGCAGAAGTGGCAGAACGATCTATAAGAAACAGCTGTGTACTTTCCATCCCAAAACCAAACCAAAAAGGCTGTTTGTACCTGTCATCATTTGTAGGACCCAATGGCTGCTAAGATAGTCCACTATGATTGTTTCAAAAATAATTCTATCATTACTAAAATAAGGGAATTAAGAACAAATAGGCTGAAGAGGAGAAAAACTGCTGCAGGGAAAAACAGCTGTAGACATCAAGAGTTGCATGACTGGAGACTCATGGGTTGGACTCTGTCGTGGTTTAACCTCAGCC
>NW_008657047.1:494-1420 GCF_000695815.1 Acanthisitta chloris | reverse complement strand
TTCATCCCTGCACACCCTTGGGGCTCAGCAAGCGTCAGTGCGATGCTGGAAAGTATAGACAGACCCCACCTGGCAGGTCCCTCTGGGCACTCCCCTCCCATCCTTGTCCCATCAGCGCTCCCCGGGGTCCTGCTCAATCCCACATTGCCCTGGAGAATGCACTGACACCACCATCCTCTTGCATGGGGCCAGACAGACCCGCAGTGAGCACCATGTCCTCCCTGAGCTGCCCTTGCTGGGGCAGAGTGAGCCACGATCCTACTCCTGTGGCTCTCCCCAGCACTGCCAGCCCATGGCACAAATACTCTATTAAAAGGCAGCTCCAGCAGTATTCCGTCTGAGAGGCAGCTGACACGGCTCCAGTTGAGCCGGAACACACAGGGATGGACATTGTCACCTTAGGGGCACCAGCCCTGGGCACGGCTCTGCAGCCATCAAGCAGAGCATGCAGGGGAGGGGGAACTCACTGGCATCCCTAAACACCAACTCCCACCAGCACGGACAAGGCAGGAGGCTGTGGGGATGCACTGAGGAAAGGGGCTGCTGTCCCAAGCCCCTGTCCCCAGCCTGACCACGGTAGCCACCGGCAGAGCTCAAGGCTGCAGCGATTCCCGTCACGTCGGAGGCTCGTCCAGCCCCAGCGCCGGGTGAGCAGGAGAGCAGGAGCTGCGATTCCACATTAATGCTAGCGATGAATATTAATAGCAGGAAGAGGCAGGCACTAACGAGGCCACCTGCAGAGTCACACCTCACCTACGGCACTGTAACCGGGTCCCAAGTGTGCCCCCGAGAGAACAGGAACAGCGTTGGGCTCTCTCCTGCCCGTGGCCAAAATCCTCCAGCCGGCAGTGCTGACACCCAGCACGGTCACATCCCCAGGTGAAATCCTGGATGGCACCCAGTGCTCCCAGCGAGGGCTCAGCAGT
>NW_008657047.1:0-252 GCF_000695815.1 Acanthisitta chloris | reverse complement strand
ACCCCAGCATTCAGCACCCTGGAATCCGCCATCCACCGGGAAGTGGAGCTTAAGGTTTCATTCAGATAAAAGAGCCCCTTAATCCGCTGCCTTTGAAGTCGGAGACATGAAAGCTGCTGGGTGCCAAAGCCGGGAGAGGAGGCAGCTCCACTTAAAGGGACAAACCCACACGGAGCTGCCCACACTCGCACCCGTCCCCTGCCCGTGCCCACCTTCCCACCGCGCGTGGGGCTGCCGCGATCCCGTGGGGTA
>NW_008657046.1:343-671 GCF_000695815.1 Acanthisitta chloris | reverse complement strand
GGAAATGGACAGGTAAAGCTTGTGTTAAGCTGGGAACTGGCATCACAGAGAGAGTCCAAAACAAAACAAACAAAAAACTTCTATATGATACAGACAGAGTAACATACAACAGTTAAATGGCAAAAAATATATATATATATATTTCATAGAATTACAAACAAGATAAAATAATGGAAAACAAAAAACTGTACAACTTTAGAATTTAAAAAATGTTCATCTCAAACACGGGGAGAAATACAAGAACTTCTGTTAAAGAAAACAGTTTGTTAAAACAGCAAACGCTCCGTGGGGACGTGGTTCCGTTTGACACCTTATGCTACAGATGGGT
>NW_008657046.1:0-289 GCF_000695815.1 Acanthisitta chloris | reverse complement strand
GGTGGGTCGCGCCATGGGGTCGACTACTTAAAAAACAATTAGAAAAGGAATTTGCACTGTGCATTAGCCTATCAGAAATATGTACAACAGTTCAGGGTCTAGTCTCTCATCGAACTAAAACCAAAACTCCATAAAAATAAAGGTGTCCCGCTGGAACCTGCGCTCCTCTCGCGGACGCTCCAGTCTCTCGCGGCGGTGAGCGGCTTCGGCCCGGGGAGGAGCGTTCGGAGGCGGCGGGAGGAACCTGCGTTCACAGTCTTCGAAGTTCCCTTTTGAAGCAGGAGGAGGA
>NW_008657045.1:0-5083 GCF_000695815.1 Acanthisitta chloris | reverse complement strand
GCCCCGAGGGTGAGTGCGGCGCGGGGGGGAGGTCCCGGGCTCACCCCGGGGCTCGGCGCTGCCTGCGGGACACTCCCGTTCCCGAGGAAATAAAGGCGATTATCTCTGTGAGGGACTCGTTGGGGCAGAGCTGTCCCTGTCCCTGTGCTCGGGGGTGTACATGGATACCTGGGGGGGGATGGAGGCTCGTTTCAGGGCAGAACAGGAGTCTATGGGCACAGGGAGAGCCAAGAGGCTTCACCTGAGTATCAGGCAACACTTTCTTCTTCTGAGGGTGTCTAGGAGCTGGCACAGGGTGCCCACAGAGGTGTTGGAGCCTCCATCTGTGGACTCCATCCAGTCTCAAAGTTGTTTGGTTGCAGCTCTGGACTGTAGGTTGGGGAAGGGGCTTGGATCAGCTAGTCATGGAATATCCTGAGCTTGTAGGGACACACAAAGATCATTATCCAACTCCTGTCCCTGCACAGGACACCCCAACAATCCCACCCTGTGCCTGAGAGCATTGGCCAAACACTTCTGGAGCTCTGTCAGGCTTGGGGCTGTTCCCACTGCCCTGGGGAGCTGTTCAGTGCCCAAACACCTCTGGGGGAAGAACCTTGTGCTGATATCCAACCTAACCCTGTCCCAGTGCCCAGACACCTCTGGGGGAAGAACCTTGTTCTGATACCCAGCCTGACCCTGTTCAGTGCCCAAACACCTCTGGAGGAAGAACCTTGTCCTGATATCCAACCTAACCCTGTCCCAGTGCCCAAACACCTCTGGGGAAAGAACCTTGTGCTGATATCCACCTAATCCTTCCCTGAGACAGCTCCAACTATTCCCTGGGCCCTGGTGTGAGTTGAGAGTGCATCTGAGCACACAACTGGCACTTGGACTGGCTTGGTTAAGGTTTTGGGTGATGGAAAGGTGTGAAGACCTTTCAAGAAGGTCAAGAGAGAGCAATGAGAATGCAGAACACAAAGGTTTACCTCACTGCTTTGACATGCACATTCCTGCCCCGGGGAAGTGTCACCCTGAGGATCCTGTTGGATTTTCAGACAGTGCCTCAGTATATTCCTGTTGTGGCAGAATTGAACCTGATGTGGTCACATCACCCAGAGTCCATGCAGAGCAGGAGCTGAGCTTCTTCCCAAGGGGCATTCCATAGGCTTTTAGTGGTCCTTTAGTCTTTGACAGTTTGTGATATCCCATAACATTTAGTTAACCTTGGGGATGAACTAGCAGTAAAGATGCTGAGAAGTCATCTTTAGCTCAAGATGGAAAGTGTTTGTGTTCCAACTGTCAAAGTGGTTGACTTGTAAAACCTCCAATATTGTCTCACTCCCTTCCCTAAATGTTCCTGTCTCCCAGAAACAGAGAAACTGAACAAGATGAGTTCCCTCCTGGAGAGGCTCCACACCAAGTACAGCCAGAACAGGCCCTGGACAGAAACTATGAAGCTGGTCCGGCAGGTCACGGTGAGTACTGCTCAGGGGTAGCCTCAGGCTCCTTTACTCACCATTTCTGCTGCTTTCTTAGGGCTCTTCAAGCTGTTTCTGCCTTGTTCAAGGCTTCCCTCCCTCCTGGTGGAGCTGTGCTGCTCCCAGCACTCAGGGGAGGGAGGGATGTCCCAACTTCTCCTGCTCATGTGCCTTTGCTTTCCCTAGTGACGTTAGTTGTCAGCTTAGTGCCAGGAAAAGGGACAAACCTGTATTTTCTGCTATTTACTCTTTTCAGGATGTGTTTTATAGGACAATTTCCTCCCCATTCAGTGATACTCAGTGTTTGCTGTTGGTTCAGTCACCAAGGGGTTTGAAATGCTGGTCTGGGTGGGGGAAGGAGGAGCAGGAGGTGAGGGAGAACTACATCCAAGCATGTGTTCAGGAGCTAAAAGTCTCCCTGGCTGTTGCTTTTCTGTCATCTCTCTGTAACTCTCAGCTTAGACCTGTTCAAAGTTGCTACAATCTCCTTCCAGCTGAGCAAGTTGCTTAAAAGAACATAAATCTCTTCCAGGCCTGTCTTTATCTGCTTCCAAAGCAGCTCCTGTTCTCCTGCAGCAATCCAAGGGAGGATATAATTTGGGCCTGAGATGTAACCTGGGTTTAATTACCTCAATAAACCTCACTTGGCTGCACACGAGTTGCAATAACTGCTGACATTTCTCCTCTCTCTGCCCAAGGAGAAACGAGTTGTGCTGAACTCAGGGGGGCACCAGCACCTGGTGAGCTGCTTGGAGACACTGCAGAAGGCTCTGAAAGGTGGGTGTGTTCCCTGGGTGCTCCTCACAGGCTGTGGAATGGCAACATCCCATGGAAATACTCCAGAAAAACACACAGGGTGTTGCTGGCACCTTTCCCACTGCTCCTGGGGGGTGTGTGTGCTCATGTGGATATCAGCACACTTTGCTCAGCACCAATTGGAACCAGTCCGGATTGGCTGTGCTGCTTTTGTTGGGAAGAAGCTCTCGTTGTCCAGGGAAGCTGTGGCTGCTCCATCCCCGGAAGTGTTCAGACCAGGTTGAATGGGGCTTGGAGCAACCTGGGCTGGTGGGAGGTGTCCCTGCCCATGGCAAAGGATGGGACTGGATCATGTTTAAGGTCCTCCCAGCCCAAACATCCTGAGATTCCATGATTCCCTGGCTGCCCACACCTGGATTCCACCTGCAGCACAAATCCCATTCCCTCTCTGCAGCCTGGGAACATTTGGGTTTCTCTGTGCAGATTGTTCTGTGTTTGAGCTGAGATCCTGTGTAGTTACATGTGAAGCTGTGAGCAGACATGGGAGGGAGTCACCAGTTGGGATTGGGTGGTTGCTGAGGGTTATTCCTTAGGGAATATCAGACCATCCTTGCAAGCCTGGTTTGTATTCCCTCTCTGCAGTCTCATCTCTGCCTGCCATGACAGATCGCCTGGAGTCTATTGCCAGACAGAGTGGGTGAGTCTCCTCTTTTTTTCATGGCAAACACCTTTCCTGTTTCCCTGCCCACCTGCTTGGATTTGGGACTTCTGTGTCCATCTCATCCAAGCTCTGTGTGTCTTGTTTTTGTGGGGAAGCCTTGGATCTCACCTGAGTGCCAACGGCACCGAGTGCTACATCACCTCGGACATGTTCTATGTGGAAGTGCAGCTGGATCCCACGGGGCTGCTCTGTGATGTCAAAGTGGCTCACCATGGAGAAAACCCTGTGGTAGGTATTCCTGGGAAAGGGGAGAGGGAATGCCTTGCTGGGGTTGGGATTCCCATTTATCTCCCTTTGGTCTGGGGTGTGTTAATGCTCCTCTAAACCTACACTTACACCTTTGCTGCTCACTCTAGTGGGAAGCAAAATCCTCCATGGAGCAGTTTGATTGATGTACAGTATGGATTTATAGCTGGGAAAGTTATCTGTGGAAGTTATCTCTATTTCTGAGGGGTTTATGGAAGTTCTCTCTCTATTTCTGAGGATTCTGAAAGTTCTCTCTGTGTTCCTGAGGACTCTGTGAAAGTTCTCTCTGTGTTTCTGAGGACTCTGACAGTTCTCTCTGTGTTCCTGAGGACTCTGAAAGTTCTCTCTGTTCCTGAGGACTCTCTGAAAGTTCTCTCTGTGTTTATGAGGATTCTGTGGAAATTCTCTCTGAGTTTCTGAGGAAAGAAGAGAGAAATTCACCTTACAAAGCTCAGATCTGTGAAGGCAAAGTACTAAAATGTGGAATGCTGGAAGGCAATGGCTTTCCTGCCCAATGGAGGAGAGTCTGAAGTTGCTGTTTGCCCTGGTCACTCCTCTGAAAATAGATCATCTGTAATAGCTCTTTCTAAAGTCACAGATTTCCCACTTAAGGCTTCACAGTTGGGAAAGTTTGCTTCAAAGAAACCATTGCAGAGGGAATATTGTCCCTTGGGTTTGTCCCTGAGCAGAAGCAGAACCACAGCAAGGAGTGGCTGTGGAATTTGACTGCCCTGATGTGTTAAGGCTCCTGCATCCCACACTGATATCTTTGTATGTTCTTTCCTTTCCAGAGCTGTCCAGAGCTGGTGCAGCACCTGAGGTCAGTAACAGGGGGTGGATTGTTCTGTTTCCTGACAGTTTTCTCTGTGCTGTAGTGATCTGATGCTGTTTTATGTCTGGAAACACAAAATATTCCATAGCTGCTCCTTCCCCACGAAGTCTCTGCACTTCTCCAGGAGCTTTTCTGGCTTTGGGTCAGGTCCTTGGGATTTTGGGTGCTCTGCAAATTGTCTTCAAAGCCACAGCACAGCACTAAAGCTGAACCTTTTAAAGAACACATTTTGTAGCTTTCATGTAGTAAAAACCTTTTGGTAGTGACTCTGTGTCAATGTAACTGTTTGAAACACAACCTTATTTGTTGGGAATCTGACCACTTGGTAACTTTTCCTTCCTCTTCCTTCCAGAGAGAAGAATTTTGATGAGTTTTCTAAGCATCTGAGAGGACTTGTGAACCTCTATAAGCTGCCAGGAGACAAGTAGGTCTAGGGTATATTTAGGTCCACTTAGATAAAGTGAAACAACTCTAGAGTACATTGATTTTTATCCATGTACACAAAATTAAACCTCCAGGTCTGTAGGTTTGCATTGCACAGATCCTTTCAGGTCTTACATTGGTTTGTTCTGTTATTTCTTTTCCCCTCAGCAAACTGAAGACTAAGATGTACTTGGCTCTGCAGTCCCTGGAGTTGGATCTCCAGAAGATGGCTGGGATGTACTGGTAAGGGTGTTTCTGTGGATTGTTGGGGTTTGTACATGTGTATCAATGCTCAGAGCTCTGAGAAACTCCTTTGTAACTTCAGCATTTGGCTGGAAAAAGAGTCTGAAAGGCAACAGAAGAAGTTTCTTGATGATAATTGTACATAATGAGCAGAAAAACAGGGATTAATAGTATAAACATGTGAATAATAGACACACAACATGTAACTATATTTGTGTTTTATATGTAGATATATGATATAAATGTGAATAAAGATTATATACATGTAAGTAATGCTAAATAGTTTGATAACCAGAAGGGTTAGTGGTAAACTGTTTTACAGTAAGGTCCCTTTCCAGAGGGACCTGGACAGGCTTGAGAGGTCAATGCAAAGCACATGGAGTTCAACCAAATGAAGTGCAA
>NW_008657044.1:634-7835 GCF_000695815.1 Acanthisitta chloris | reverse complement strand
GGGCCCCCCCGAGCCTCGCCCGCCCGCGGAGCGCAGGAAGAGGTGATGTCAGCGCCTTCCTGCGCCGCCCACGCCGCGGCCGCGCGGGCCTTGCTCGGGGATTGTGCAGGGAACGGTTGGTTAGGCTCCTTCGAGGCGCAGTCACCTCGGGAACGGGTTGGTTTGCTGCAGGAATTCAGGCCAAACGGTGTGGAACTTCCCGGGCGTCTCCCAACCGTTGAGTCGCAGCTGGTTAAACGTTTGCAAATCGTTACTAAAGTTCCGTTTATTGGGTTTTTTACGGTTTTTGCCTGTTCTCAGAACTTTCAGTTTTACTGGGGTTTAGGGGTTTCCTCCCCTTTAAATTAGTATGTAATTAACTAATTTGCATATTTTTGCACTTTATATACATACTTTCATACTTTAGGTAACTAAGTCGTGGTTTAGTGTCTGTATTTGACTTACATTATTTTAGTTTCGATAACATTTTGAGCAACTTAAATACTCGAGCAGCAGTACTAGTTTTGTTTAGATACCACTGAACTTAATCTCCTGCTCAGTCTGTTGGGTGTGAAATGTGTTGGAATTTCTCTTTGGAACAGGTAGTTTTGCTCACACCTCTGGTGGTTCTCTCTTTTCCAGGTGGCTATGGCTACAGGTCAGGTGCTGTTCCAGCGTTTCTTTTATACCAAGTCCTTTGTGAAACATTCCATGGAGGTAAGGAAAACATGACATAACATCTGTAGCCATGTGCAGCTTCTGGTCTTTGATGTCTTTTTGTTGTCACTGAGGTGTGATCAGAGTTAGTAATTAGAAACTTACTGAGCAACGTGATGTTTTCACAGCTGATCGTGCCAAATTTGTAGTGTTTAGCACTGGGTTTTTGTTGTTATCCCTCCTGGAGGGGATCAGATCCTGAGCTGAGCAAAACATCAGTGTCTTAAAATCCTTCTCTTCCAGCATGTGTCCATGGCCTGTGTCCATTTGGCCTCCAAAATTGAGGAGGCTCCGAGGAGGATCCGGGACGTGATCAACGTGTTCCATCGCCTGCGGCACCTACGTGAGAAAAAGTGAGTCCAGCCCCTCACACCTCTTCACTTCTGCTCTGCTCTCAGTCAAATATTCTGTAACAACATCCCCCTCCTTGTCTCATAAATCAGGGAACATCCTGCAGGGATCTCACGGAGGAGAAAAGGGAGTTTCACCCGTTTTGTTACGTTTTTGGTGTTATCAGTAGTGATATCTCTTGTCCATACACAGACACACGAGTCCTCTTTGGGGTGAAGGTAATCATCAGAGTTTGAACTTGTCTTGCAGAAAACCTGTGCCTCTAATTCTGGATCAAGAGTATGTGAACTTGAAGAATCAGATAATTAAGGCAGAAAGGAGAGTGTTGAAGGAGTTGGGATTCTGTGTCCACGTGAAGCATCCTCACAAGGTTTGTACTGTCTCACTCCATAGCCACTGTCTGATGTGCTGTCAGTGCTCTGAGTAGGCTGTGTGGCAGCTCTGGATTCTACCTGATCACTAGCTCATGCAGTGTGATTGGTTTTTTACCATCCTGATGTTTTCTTTCTCATTTAAGAGACTCTAAAATCGGTGTGAGTGACGCCGAGCTGGATGCAGGTGCTCAGTGTTCCTTCAAGTCAAATTGGATAAGTAGGTAGCTGTGCTGGCAGAAAACAGCACCTTGGCATAGATTCTGCAGCAGAGAGGAGCTTGGAGGCCTGGGGTTGTCATGGTCTCTCCTTGTGGAACATGCTGAGGTTGTTAAACCCATCTGAGCTAGTTTTGTGTTCTTAACTACACTCAAGCGTGAAGGGTTTGTCTAGAAATGGGAATTATCAAGGATCAGACTAGGTGATACTTGCAAAATGCAGCTCCTGCACATGTTTAAGTTGGTGCTTTAGTACCATTGTGTCTTAAGTGGGTTAAAAACTTCCTACTTCCATGCCAGAACTTGGGATCTTGCCCTTTCCTCCTCTAAAATCTGCTGTTCAAAGCCTTCTCAGAACTCCCTCGTGCCAACCACCCCAGAGAGCAGCTGTGCTTGTTAGTTGATGTGAGTTTTGCCCTTAGTCTCTGTCTGTGGAGTTGTTTTCCTTTCACACCAAAGGAGAACCCTAGAGCTGAACACATGACTGACACACAATGTTAGGTCTGTTCTCACAGACACTGCTCCACTTCTCTCACTGCTCGTTGCAGTGAGCAATATGATATCCCAAGCTGCAGCTAAAAGGAGTCCTGAGGTGTGTAGGAGAACATCCCTAGCTCCAAACCAGGTGAAGACAGGACACCTGGATGAGAAGCTCTGGAGTTGGAGAGCTGGGAAGGTCAGAGCTGTGGCTGTGTCCAGCTCCTGCACTTGGAGAGCAGAGCTATGCCCTGGGGATGGTGCAGACACTGATGTGGAGTGTTTTAGGACTGGAAAGAGGCTCACAGCTGCCTCCTGGATGTCCCTCTGAGATGAGCAGGTGGCTCTGAAGATGCTTGTTAATAACTCCCTGACCCGTATCTTCCAGATAATCGTTATGTACCTTCAGGTATTAGAATGTGAACGTAACCAACACCTGGTCCAGACCTCATGGTAAGTTGATTTTCCTTCTTCTAAGAGACCAGAAGGGGCAGTAGCAGAAATATGTCACTTGAGGCACTGGGCAGGATTGCTCAGGAGTACTTGGGGTCACCCCAGACAGCTCCACTGTCCTTGGTGTGCCCCAAACCACTCCCCTCTTAAGTCAGAGGCACTGTTGTAATGGTAAGGTAGCTTCCCCCACCTCTTCCCTCCCTCCTCTCTGCTCTCACTGCTGAAGGGAAAGTGTTGGGTGGGTTAGAGTGTTGCATTGGGATTTTGTTCTTCAGACAAAACTGATGTGTAGTTCAAGTCTCGTTTCCAGTGCTGGGAAATGGCTTGAGCTTATTACAGGTGTATCAAAAACTGCACAGACAAATTGGTATGGATAAAGCAAGATGTCAGCTCCTAAGACTGGATAGATGGATAGACTGGATTCATGTTTGCCACGAAATGTCCTCTGATTGCTCTCATTGCCACAAAGATTTGCTGGGGGGTGGGAAACTGCTGTAAAATTCCATGTCTTAAACATTAACGCTTTGAAACCGTAACGTTCTTTAACCAACATAGTGCTGTAAAAAAACCCCAAAAAAAAACCTTTTAGTGAATCCAAAGACCATATTTCTGCTGACTGAACTGTCTGGTACTGTGAGCTGTGTGTGGAGAACCAGTTTTGACTTGTCTTTTCTGTACTCTTTTAATCAAAGGGTAGCCTCTGAGGGTAAGTGACTAAGACTTCTCCTCTGCTGCCCATGGTGCAGGGATAGCTGCCGTCTTCAGTCATCCCAAAGCTCTCCCAAGAGAAGGCTGGCTCTAGACAGGTGGTATATACATGATAGTAGAGTTAACTGGCCAACTGCTTCTTGTGCTTATCCTTTTTCTTGACTTTTTATTTTTATTTTTTGATTGTGCATTTTTTTCAACGTTTGTATATTTTACAACCTGATCGTTGATGTTACGAAAGGTTTATCACCTTCTGTTTCCTCTAAACTGTGTTAAAGCAAATTTAAAGTGGGGGTTAAAGCTTAAAAGGGGTGAAATAACACCAAAAGCAAGAGGTGAATTAATACCAAAGCAATGAATAGTTTTGTAAATTAGCGAGAAAACATTGTGAAGCTTAGAGACAAATGGAATATTTAGAGGCACTTCCCAGTACCATTGCATGGAGTACTGGAATGTGAGTATGGATCTGCTTGTTATGAAGGAAGGGGTGGGGGAGGAGGAGGAGGAGGGAGGGAATTACCCTGATGGAGAAATGGGTCAGATGTTACAACAGCATCACTCTGTGCTCATGTTTGTTGCCTCCAGAACCTGAAAGCTGGTGGGTATCCAGTATCACTGTGCATTTATACAACATTCCCTTTTCTTCTTCAAATATTGTGACAAGGATTCATTTCCTCCTGTGTCTCATTCTGAGCCCACAGGGAAGAGATGCAGAGGCCAAACTTGGAAGCAAATAATGTGTTTCAATTGGGCAAGTTGACTTCCAGGTGGTTGAAGTTCCACTTTGTTGCTTCTTTGGCCAAAAGGTTTGTGCTTTCTTTGTAATGGGACAAGAAAAGGAGGGTTGGAAGTTTCTTTTCTCCCAGAAAGATGAGTTGATGGTTAGCATTGGGGCAGCAGTGACAGCTGAGGAGGTGGAGTTGGATATTTGTAGGACTGGAGCTCCTCCTGTGTGTCTCTGTACACTGTTTGCAGGTGTTTGACCTGTGGTCTCTGCTTTGGATGCCTTGGGGGTCAGTGAATCCTTGTATACTGGGTACCCACGTGGTTAACTACTACTTTAAAGATTATTATATTGTGTCTGGTTTTAGTTTTTCTCCATCTGATACTTGGCTTGACAATACATGCTCAGGAATCTTAGATCTTAAGCACATCAACTGACAGATTAAGAAGAAGTTGCTTTGTGTATTTAAGATTTAGCACAGTAATGCTTAACTGTACTGACTGGAATATATGCAATATTTTGCAGTTTTCTCATTCTGTGAATATTCATTTTAAGCAACCTTTCTGAAATGGGACAGTTTGGAAACCTTATTTCATGTGCCAAAGAAGGAGATGTGCCTGAACACTGACTGTTCTCCTGAACTGACCTTCCCAAACACCCTGATTGCTCCTATGGCTGATTTTTGCATCACAAAGGATTCTGTTCTGGATGGAAAAATGATACTCCTGAAGGAAATGGACCCCTGAAATCCCAATGGGAGTTGACCTGTGCTGAAGGAGGACTATGATTTCCTGGGAAAACAACCTCAGAAGCTGCAACTTTTACCAGATATCAAGTCCTGCCCTTGGCAGGGGGAACATGTGAACCTAAAAGTCTCTAACTGAGTACTCTGGGCTATATTGTATGTTGTCTTGGTGGAGATAACTTGTCTATTGCATGAGAGCAGGCCAGGCCAGGTGCAGCAGCAAAGTGAAGTTAAAATTGGTTCTCTTCTCACACCTGAATTCTCAGCAGTCAGTCAGACTTAGTTTGCCACACCTCCCTCCCCTTGAGAGGGTTGTTTTGGCTATTCCTACAGTAAAATCACTCGTTGGGAATAGAATGTTGAAGCCTAGTAACTGAAAGCAGAAAGAAATAGCCCTTGTAGAAGTTAAAAAACCAAACCTTCTCAGAGAGCTTTGCAGTGCTCTGCAACCTTCTGCTCTCCTGTCTTCCAGGAACTACATGAACGACAGCCTGAGGACAGATGTCTTTGTAAGATTCCAGCCAGAAAGCATTGCCTGTGCATGCATCTACCTGGCAGCCAGGACTCTGGAGGTGAGTGAGCCACATTCCCTGGGTTTGGGAGGGTTCAGTCTTCCAATGTCAGAGACCTGAACCTGTGTTCCTCTCCCTTTCAGATCCCTCTGCCCAATCGCCCCCACTGGTTTCTGCTGTTTGGAGCAACAGAGGAGGAAATCCAGGAAATCTGCATAAAAATCTTGCAGCTCTATACCAGGAAAAAGGTTTGTTGGGAGTTGTGAGCTCTCACTAAAGGCTGCAGCTCAGGAAAACCTTCCCTCAGCTGCAAACCTGGAACAGGAGAGTACTCAGTGTCTGAGAGTCTTTAGAGTCATTCCCCTCTCCAGGAGTGAGTCAGCAGGAGGTTCAGTTCACTAAGTGCTGTCACTGCTCCTGTGTCCACAGGTGGATTTATCTGATCTGGAAAGTAAAATAGAGAAGAAGAAATTAGCTATTGAAGAGGCAAAAGCACAAGCTAAAGGCTTAGTACCAGAGGGAGCCCCGAGCTTGGATAACACATCGGGATTTTCCCCTGTCCCCAAAAATGGTAAGTAGTGGATAACTCGTTTTTAATAACTCTTTCTCATCTTTAATGTGTATTTGCTGTTTTGGGGATGCATTTGCAATGTGGTTTGGGGTTGGTTGGGGATTTTCTTTTCAAGCAGCTACTCAGCTGGCAGAGTTGGAGCAGCTTTGTAACTGTGATTGCTTAAATCAGATAAAGGCTCAAATCAAATTAGTCTGAAATTAAGACTAGTTTAAACTCATACAGCACAGGGCTTTGCTTTTATGTGGCTTTGGCAATAAGCTCAAACAAATATACAGCACAGGGCTTTGCTTTTATGTGGCATTGGCAGTAAGCTCAAACAAATACTTGCAACTGGCATGTTGTGCTCCAGCAGTATTCAAGTTAGGGGCTCTGCACGGAGTATTTTAGGGGTCAGGTGGGGAATATTTTCCTGTGTGGAAACTTCCAGTCTGGTGGAGATCTTGCCTGGAAGGTAACATTTACCATCTTCTACCTCAGTTTACCTTGGGAAAGAATCCAAATGATTCACAAGAAAAGAAGTTGCTCTTCTGCCTTCCCTTGTGGTTTACTCTCTGGGGTTAACTCCAATATTTTGGCAGATTAATTTCTGCTTTCTATGAACTTGTTCAGATCTGCTTGTGAGTGGTTGTGTCTGTGAAACTACCTGTGTACAGTGCTGATTGTGGCAGGGGTGATGAGATGGGGTGAGGGGAGGCTTCAGCCCTCTTGGGTGTTTCTCATACTTTCAGAATAGGTAACAAAGATTTGCTTTTCCAGAGTCTCCAAAGGAGGTTAAAGGAAACAAACCTTCCCCACTACCTGTGCAGGCAATGAAGAATGCCAAGAGGAAAACGGAGGGAGCCAAAAGGACAAGCTCCAATAGCCCAGTAAATGGGTAAGGTTCTTAGGGGAGCAGCTTGGATTCTCCCATGGCCATGTGAAGCAAAACACTGAGTGTCTGTTGTCTCTTGCAGTGTCCAGAAAGGAAGAGAAAGCAGAAGTCGAAGTGGAAGCAGAGACCAGAGTTACTCGAGGTCGGCGTCGAGATCTGCGTCCCCTAAACACAGGTATGTGGTGCCAGAGCCTCCCAGGGTAGGATGTCAGTGCCAGAGCTTTGGTTTTTATCCCAGGGGCTGTGAAGGGACACAGCAGTGTGTGCTGCCAGTTAGACTCCAGAATAGACTCCACACTTGGGTGTTCTGGTGGCTGTTGGAGTAGGAAAAGGGGATGACTATTACTGCAATTAAAGCAGGAAAAAGAATCATAGAACCAACCAGGTTGGAAGAGACCTCCAAGATCATCAAGTCCAACCCTACCGTGGTCACTAGACCATGGCACTGAGTGCCACATCCAGTCTCAGCTTGAAAACCTCCAGGGATGGTGAATCCACCAC
>NW_008657044.1:293-559 GCF_000695815.1 Acanthisitta chloris | reverse complement strand
GAGTCTGTGCCCTCTTGTCCTGCTGCTGGTTGCCTGGGAGAAGAGACCAACCCCCACCTGACTCCAACCTCCTGGCAGGGAGTTGGAGAGGGTGGTTAGGTCTCCCCTGAGCCTCCTCTTCTCCAGGCTAAAGGGGCAAGTGTTGCTAAAAATGAGAGTTTAGGACACAAGAAGAGTTTGCATTAGGTGCTGAACAACAATAGGACAAGAGGGCATACACTCAAGGGGAGGTTTAGGTTGGATATTAGGAAGAGATTTTTCACAGA
>NW_008657044.1:0-202 GCF_000695815.1 Acanthisitta chloris | reverse complement strand
GACTGGATGTGGCACTTAGTGCCATGGTCTAGTGACCACGGTAGGGTTGGACTGGATGATCTTGGAGGTCTCTTCCAACCTGGTTGATTCTTTGAATACAGGATGAAGTTATAATTTAGAAGAAAACCCATATGTTTTATCTCCCTTCCCTCTTTCCCCAGGAAAAGCGAAAGCTACTCCACCTCCAGCGGCTCCAAGTCTC
>NW_008657043.1:0-1264 GCF_000695815.1 Acanthisitta chloris | reverse complement strand
ATCATCTCAGCCTTTACAAGCCTTAACCGTGTTTACGGATACCAGCAGCAGAACCCATAAAGCAGGGTTTGTATGGTGTGAAAATGGAGTCTGGTAATCACATCTTCTCGTTGCTGAAGGTTCAGTGCAGCTCTTAGAACTTTATGCAGTCATTGTAGCCTTACAGAAGTGGAATGCTATTCCTATGCTATTCCTTTGAACTTTGTAGTCAATTCTCTGTATGTCGTTGGAGTGGTACAACGTATCCATCGAGCCCTTTTAAAGCATATTTACAATGAAGCCCTGTTCAAAGCATTCACAGAACTATGGCATATTATGCAAACCAGAAGACACTGTGGTTTTTTTGCCCATATCACAAGTCACACCAGTTTACCAGGAGGTCTAGTTGGGAACGCGAAAGCTGATGAAGCAGTTTCTGCTCTCCCCGTTGATAAAAGCTCTATTTCTGTAATAAGTGAGGCCCAGAAATCTCACCAGTTTTTTTCACCAATCTGCATAAGTATTAAGGCAACAATTTCAGCTGACCAAAACTGATGCCAGAGCCATTGTTGCTTCCTGACTGTCCCAGGGTACCTGCTATCCAGGCATTGGGAGCCAATCCACGTGGCCTTCAACCTTGACAAATTTGGCAGACAGATATCACAGAATACCCCGCATCTGGCAGACTGTAGTACCTTCATGTGTCCGTTGATACTTGCTCTGGTGCCGTGTGGGCCACTGCGCTAACAACAGCATCTGCAAAAGCTGTTAAGTGCCACTTGCTTGAAGCAATGGCCATATTAGGAACACCAGAACAAATTAAAATTGACAAGGGGCCAGCCTTGTCTCAGGAGTGGCCTTGTACATTCTTCTAGGGGACTTGTAAGCTTCTTGATCAGTTTTGGAGAAATAGGACTTTCACTGCATAGCAGCAAATCATCCATGTAATGATACAGAAACATGTTTTCATACTCTTTTCTGAAAGGTTGCAATGCAAGGTCCACATACCATAGACAAATGGTTGGAGAATTTTTCATTCTTTGTGGAAAAACTACCCAGTGATATCTTTTTGCTGGAGCTGTACGGCCCTCAGGAGGGCCTTGTCTCAGCCCTGACTGAAGTCTCAGGGCTTAGCTCAATTTTTTACATCATGGGGCATCACTGTAATAAAAGTCCCAAAAAATCCCCAAGAAAAAGCCATTATAGAACGGACACATCGTACCCTAAAGCAACATCTTGCAGTAATTCAAAAACAGGAGGAAATGGGCCCTCATGAAATTTTACA
>NW_008657042.1:0-241 GCF_000695815.1 Acanthisitta chloris | reverse complement strand
TAGGCCCTTCCAATGAAAACCAGTCTGGGATTCCATGCCACACAAAAGGTTTGGCTTCTGCTGCTGTGTCAGTGGAGCAGGCAGGGAAGAGAAGGGACCAAGGAGTGTCCCTGATCAGTTTTGCCTCTTCATAGTAACATCATCTTCAATTTAACCAACACACACCAAGAGACCCAAGCCATTTCTAAATTTGGAGTCCCAACTAAATGCAAAGGGAACCATCCTGATGCTACTCAGGAAG
>NW_008657041.1:0-485 GCF_000695815.1 Acanthisitta chloris | reverse complement strand
TCTGGAGTTTGCCCTTCATTGCAAAGGGAATCGTTAATTGAGAACACAGCAAATATTAAATAAGATATTCAAACCCACTTATGATAGAATTTAGAAAAACCCCATACTTTCCCCCAGTTCTGGAGAGAACAGCTCTAAAGTAAAAAACTGCTCCCTAATATCTAGCCTAAAATTCCCCTCCTGAAATTTGAACCTATTGCCCCTTGCCCTATCACTGCAGTTCCGAACATAGGGTCCCTCTATGACTCCCTTGTTGGCCCTCTGGATACTGACAGGAAATCCAAAATACAGCCTTGTACTAACCCCGAGGAGGACAGTTAACTCTCCCTCAGCCCAAACCAGCACGCTGCCCCAGGCTGCATTTTGGAAGGGTCTTGCTTGAACGAGCAAACTGAGGAAATGACAGACACCACAGCCACAGACTATCCCGTGCAGGAAACACAACCCCTGCTGGTCAGATGCCAAATGCTGCCCACACCCCACTG
>NW_008657040.1:0-389 GCF_000695815.1 Acanthisitta chloris | reverse complement strand
GAAAGAGGAGGAAGAGGAGGAGGAAGAAAAAAAGGAAAGAGAAGGAGGAGAAAAAGAAGAGGAAAAGGAGGAAGAGAAGGAGGAAGAGGAGGAAGAGAAGAAGGGGGAGGAGAAGGAAGAGAAAGAAAGAGAAGAGAAAGGGAAGGAAAGAGGAGGAGGAAGAGAAGGAAAGAGAAGGAAGAGGAGGAAGAGGAGAAGGAAAGAGAAGGGATAAGGAGGAGGAGGATGAGGAGGAAGAGGAGGCAAAGGATGATGATGAGGAGGAGGATGAAGATGAGGAGAAAGAGAAAAAGGAGGAGGAGAAAGAAGAGGAAGAGGATGATGAAGAAGAGGAGGAAGAGGATGAGGAAGAGGAGGAGGAGGAAGAGGAGGAGGAAGAGGAGGAGGAA
>NW_008657039.1:29464-82892 GCF_000695815.1 Acanthisitta chloris | reverse complement strand
TGGCTGTGAACACTGCCAGGGTTGGGAGATCCACTGCCTGCCTGGGCAGCCTGGGACAGTGTCTCATCACCCGCACAGGAAAAACCTTTTTCCTAATATCTAACCTAAATTTCCCCTCTTTCAATGTTACCCATTACCCCTTGTCCTCTCACTGCAGCTCCTAGCAAAGAGTCCCTCAGCAGCTTCCCTGTAGCCCCTTCAGATATTTAAAAGTTGCTACGAGGTCTCCACACAACCTTCTCTTCTCCAGGCTGAAGACTCTCAACTTCCTCAGCCTGTCTCCATACAGGAGGTGCTCCAGGCCTCTTGTCTAATGCTCTAACGTGCATTGCACTCCCCTGGATCCAGCCTTCAGAAATGCTAAGTTCACCAACTCAGAAGTCAAATTTGGGCACATGTAACATTACCAGCCCGAGACACTTCAATCATTGTTTCATAACTGTTTTATAATCTTCACACTCTTGCGGAACAATACTATCAGGAGTCACCTGTATGTGCTGTTCTGTACATAGCCCTGCTAAATGTAAACATGATGTTGCCTATGGGCATTGGTAGAGTTGTTGTTCACACAACAGAATTTCTAAACCATTTTCTGGTTTGTGTATGTCTGTGTCACATACACTAGGACAGGTGCTCTCTGAAGTTCTGCTTGGTGCTGATCATCCACTGTGCTGTGGTTTAACCTCAGCCAGGCACCAAACACCACGCAGCCACTTGCTCACACCCCTACCAGCAGGATGGAGGAGAGAATCAGAGAGTAAAAGCTAGAAAAACTCATGGGTTGAGGTAAAGAAAGTTTAATAGAGAAAGCAAAAGCTGCACACACAAGCAAAGCAAAACAAGGAATGAATTCACCGCTTCCCACAGGCAGGAGATGTTTAGCATCCCCAAGAGAGCAGAGCCCATCACACGTAACGGTTCCTTGGGAAGGCAAACGCCATCACTCCAGATGTCCCTCCTTCCTCCTTCTTCCTCCCACTTTATACACTGAGCATGATGTCCTATGGTATGGAATATCCCTTTGGTCAGTTTGGGTCACCTGTCCCAGCTGTGTCTCCTCCCAATCTCCCATGCATTCCCAACTACCTTGCCAGTGTGGCAATATGTGAAGCAGCAAAGGCTTTGGCTCTGTGTCAGCTCTGCTCAGCAACAACAAAAACATCTCTGCATTATCAACTCTGTGCCCTGCACAAAACCCAAACATAGCCCCATACTATCCTCTGTGAAGAAAATTAACTCTATTTCAGCCCAAACCAGCACGCACTGAGACATCAGAAAGAGGATGCATCTTTTTAAAGATCAGAAATCTATGATTTCCATCCAATCAGTACTTGACCAGGAGCAGACCCAGGCTCATACAACTGAGAGCTTGTTAGTGTGTCCCCCAGCTGTGCCCTCAGTGTGATAAATATCCACCTCCTACAAACCTTGTTTTGCTTCTATCAGCCTTAGACCATCACAGCCATTGCAACTCTATGACAGATATCAGATGTCTTTCAATGTTTCAGTGCCTCTCAGGGCTTATTTTTCATCCCCAGTGCTATTGAAAGCAGAATAGCACCAAACTCAGCTATTATAATTTGCCCTTTTATCAAATTGCTCTTATAGCACTTTTCAGTCCCATTTCAAACAAAGTCTGCTTTAGGTTTTAAAAGTGGAATAGAAATGTTAGCAGAACATAACAGTGTTTAAAAAATACAATAGAGCACTGCAGGAGTGGAAAGAGGATTTAATAATGCAACAAAAGGAGAAATAGATGATAAAGTGTTTTTTGCTTATGTGAGGTTTCACAAGACCCAGAGAACATTAAACATGGTGCTTTACTGGAGAGATAAAACAATTAAGTTAAAATGAGGCAGGAAAAGAATAATTCAAAATCTTTGATATCAGAACTACTCTTTCCTTTACACATAAGACTATGAGAACTAAAATTTCAGCTTTTGAAAAGAGTTAATTTGCTTCTGAAGATTATTCATATTTATTCACAACAATTTTAGCACATTTTGCTAGCACTGATCACATTTCAGTAAAAGCTACTAGCAAAAGAATAGTATTAAAATATTTACATAACAGTTCATCAGGCTTATTATGTCAACAGCTACTATTTATGAAGTGAGACATCTATGCAAAAGGAATTTGTACATTTTGAAATGCATTGGAACACTTGGGAAATTTACTTTAACATTAATGAAGCTTCCATAGACCTAAGAGTGCCCTGAGAGGACTCCACAGTAGATGGCCCATAATGGAATACAGTAATGGACCTGGAATGAATACAATAAAAGTGATAGAAGAAGAATATGATCCTGCATATTTTGTCAATTGTCCCTTATTTTTTTCCACCTTAAACTGTTGGTTTCTGGAAATGGCCTGTTTGTAAAGCTGTTGGGGCAGACTGAAGCATACATGCACTTTATCTGCTTGCAAGGTGAGGTAGCTGCTGGCTAGCAGATATAGAGATACCTGGTTTCTGAAAAGGATGGAAAATGAAAATGCAGGAAAAGTAACTAAGATGCACTGGTCAAACATCTTGCCTTATGCCATCGCCCCCACTCCAATCCCCCCAAACACAGGGCAAGAAGAGAAGTAATGGATTGTTCAGTGCAATTTCATGAGCTTGGTATGAACAAACAGCAACTTTCAGTACATGGCAACACACTGATATGGTACTCTCATACTTTTGGTAGCCAGAAAATAAACCTAATACAGCAGCTTTCTGCAATGGTACCCCACACAGAACTGTGAGAAACAGACGTGATGGGGGTTTTAACTGCTGAAAATGTTAAAGTTACAGAGAATAAAAACTGATTTAAATAAGTAATGTTTTGATTTCTAGCAAGATACTAAACATTCTATAACAAGGAATCAGAAAAACCAACTCATAAAGTACTTGAAATCTTACAGGCTAATTGCAGGTCCTGCTCCTGGGGAGGAATAACCCCAAGCACCAGTACAGGTTGGGCACTGACCTGCTGGAGAGCAGCTCTGTGGAGAAGGACCTGAGGGTCCTGGTAGACAACAAGTTGTCCATGAGCCAACAGTGTGTCCTTGTGGCTAAGAAGGGCAATGGAATCCTGGGATTCATTAGGAAAAGTATTGCACAGGTCGAGGGAGGTGATCCTGCCTCTCTACTCAGCCCTCATGAGGCCACACCTGGAGAATTGTGTCCAGTTCTGGGCTCCTCAGGACAAGAGGGACATGGAGCTCCTGGAGCAGGTCCAGCAAAGGGCAATGAGGATGATGAAGGGAGTGAAGCACCTCACTGATGAGGAAAGGCTGAGGGAGTTGGGGCTGTTCAGGCTTGGGAAGAGACAACTGAGAGGGACCTCGTTAATGTATTCAAGTACACGAACAGGAAGTGCCAAGATGATGGATCAGACTCTTCTCAGTGGTGGAAACCAATAAAACCAGAGGTAATGGACAAAAACTGATGCAGGAAATTCCACCTGAATATGAGTCACTGAGCACTGAACAGATTGCCCACAGAATCATAGAATCAACAAGGTTGGAAGAGACCTCAAAGATCATCGAGTCCAACCCTACTGTGGTTACTAGACCATGGCACTAAGGGCCACATCCAGTCTTGTGCTGAAAACTTCCAGGGATGTTGAATCCACCACCTCCCTGGGCAGCACATTTCAATGCCTGATCACTCTCTCTGTAAAAAGAGAGGTCCTGCCCAGAGAGGTCATGGATTCTCCCTCACTGGAGGTATTGAAGAACTGTCTGGACACAACCCTGAGCCATGTGCTCTAGACTGGCCCATCATTGTCCCTGCCAACCTAACTGATTCTGTGATTCTGTGAAATGCAATTTAAAGGGAAGTGAAATGAGGCTGAAAAGCATTCATGAAATCAACAGTTTGATGACATGCACATTACAAAACCTGCCTGCTCTGCCCCATGGTAAGGAATACAGTCATATACGTGAAATATGCTTTACCAAAAGACTTCAACATTTCAAAGTTTTGTACTTCGATGAGTTTATTTTCTTAAAGATAAAATAGTCACACCTGCAAATGTACATTGTTTTGCAAACCATTAAGCCCTTAAGGTTGTTTGAAAGTTAAAATCATACTCAAAATTATTCAAGATAACATAGGAACCTAGAAAACTTTCTTCACAATGGACTTCTGGTTCTGTAGTTTGTTGCCTTCAAATTGGTTCAGTTCATACTGCACTTTTCAAACAGTGAACAGTACCACTGGTACTTGGAATGGAATGTATGCCTGGAGCACCAGGAGAATGCTTTTGTTTCCACTCTTGTATGAATCCCTTTATGATAATTCTTAGTCTTTAATCAGTGACAGGGGCTAACAATAATTGGTATCATTTATCTGAATCTGAAGTCTAATTACGTTGCAAAAGATAAAAAGTCAGATTCCCTAAGAGGTCCTTTCCAAGCCCATTCATGTGAAATAGGAACCAGCATTGCCAGTGAAAGGGCAACAGAGCATCACTCAACTGACAGTATATACAAAAACATATTCTTTCAGCTCAGTGCTTCATACTACTTTTTAAACCTGCCACACTGTGTCTGGAAATATCCTCTGCACCACAAATGCATACATTTACAGACACCAGTAAAAAGAGTCACCTCCCAGAATTAAAAAAAGCTCTTCAGTGGTTTTCAGAGGCTGAATAGATGCATTTATATCTGAATTGCTACCTGTTCCACAACCGTATTTTTACAGAAGTATGATGCCAGTAAATTTGCTGTCCTATATAAACATGTAGTAATGAACATAAGGGAAAATGGGAAGAAAATTGCTATAGTTTGCTGTTTCTTATGTTTATTGTGTCAGTGTGAAGGTTTCCAACCTCGTTCACAGATCTAAGGAATTTGGATAAATGATTTGGCTACTTTTAAGCTCAGGGAAAAGCCAGGGTAGGGTCTAATCATGAGTCCTTCATTGTGCTACAGTCCTGGTCAGCCTCTTTCCTGCTGTATTTCCAACTGCTGTCCCACATGGTGATGCTCATAGCTGGAGAGGGTCTCTGCACTCTCTTTGCACAGTAACAAAACTGATAGACACAGTTCAGCTAAATTCTAAATGTGATCCAGATTGTAGCTTAATCTCTTGCTTGGACTCGAGAAAGAAAATCTTCCTAGACAAATTGAACCTCAGTAGCAAAGACTTTTTCCTATTCTTTTGACTCATTTATGCAAAAAGTGTCCAGAATAGATTCTGTCTATGCAGAAATCATGTAATTGCTGTTTCAAACTGTGACCACAGTTGAGTTATATCTCTTCTTCAGTTCTGAAGTTCAACCCCTTTAAAGAAATTCAATTATTATGCAGAAGAAATGTTCTGAATTTTCACTTTTTCTTTATTCCCCCAATGTTCCTACATACTCATTAATAAAAAAAAATTCATATTTCATAGAATCATATCATTTTAGGGGTTGGAATGGACCTTACAGATCATTTAGTCCCAATCAAACCTGTCGCTTGTTGCTGCCAGTATGAGCAGTTAAACTACTCACCAGCTCCATTGCCAAACCACCAGAGGGAGTCGAAAACTACATATAAGTTCTGACAAGTTTCTAAACCTGTAGGTAGCTCAAAACATTAGCAGAAAATGCTGTTATGTTCCAAGTACTACGACAAATTGGTAAGAAAGTTGCTGAGGATATAGATAATGAAGAAATTCTAGGAACATCATCAGTTCATTACTACCCAGAGGCAAGGAAAATGCTGGGGAGAGAGGCAAAGGAGTGTTTGGGAAGAATGAAAAACATGCATTTAAATTAGATTTTCCAATGCTGTTAATAACTGGAAAAAAATCAGCAGATCCAGAGTTAGTACAGAAAAGTCCTGAAACAAAGGCTGCCCCCCTCCAGTCTCATCATGTGCCTCTGAACAGCTCATGGAATGCCAGGGGCATCCTGAGGACACTGGGCTCATGCCCACGTGCCAAAGGAAGGCAGGAGACAGTGGTAAAACACAACCTGCCCAGCCTGGTGTGACTCTCAGGGGAAAACCTGGAAATTTGCATCCAAGGCTGCATTATGATGTTCCAAAAGCAAAGTACTCAGCAGAGAGGGGAGAAGGAGAATTCCTAAGATCAGCTGGGGAAAATTCCAAGAGACCTGTACTCCCACTGCTCAGAAACACTAAGAAGTGGACACAGTAATAGAAGTGTGAGCTGCTATTTCTGCACAGAAAATATAAGTTGAGAGACCTGGCCAGTCACTGGTCTCTTTCTGCCAAAATAATTGGCAGAATCAACAAAATATTTGCCTTATGTTTTGGAAATTAAACATCATGTAAAGAAAACAGCATTTACTTATAGATTAACAGTGAGGGAAAAAAAAGAGAACCAAACCAACAAACAACAAAACCCAAAGTTGATACCTGTTGCAAATAAATTTATATTAGAAATTAGACCTTTTAAAAGCTATTGGGATAATTAACTATTCGGTCAAATACCAAATAGACAGTGGGTTCAAGTCTTGATGCCTCCAAAACAAGACTGGATGCTTTTCAGGTAACATGAATCAGTCAAACACAAGTTATTTGCTCTACAGATGACTGATTTAAATTTGATACCCTGTTCTACACAGGATGTCAGATAGGAAATCGGGGACAATTCCCTGAGATCCTTGCTGCACTGTGCACTATGTGTTTTGTAGCCCACAAACACCAGGCATCACCAAGACTACTGAGAGCAAAGCTGTGGGCATCATCCTGCTGTGCTGTAAACCACAGCACACCTGCACCTGAGTGCTGCATGTAATTCTGGGCTCATTGTTTTGACTCAGGATGACATTTCTTCTGTTCTTACAATATTCAGTTGGCTTTGCACACTACAACTTACTTTACCTAGCCCCACTCAACCTTTCAGAACTCTATTGCTTAAGATTTGCTCTTGTTGGCTGAAAGACAAACTCTGTTTGTGTCTTCTGAGGCTGTCTAGAAATCAATCTTTTTTCCTCTTCATATACGCTGCTATGTCATAGCTCCTTTCTATGAAAAGTTCAAGTTGATATTTCCTGGGAAGATTAGGACTGAAACACAGTTCATTTAAAATACAATAGCATGATCGAGGAAGTCTCCTAAAGGTCTAGCATTTGTCTGAAACCACAGAACAGATATTTTTGAGTCTACTTCATTACCCGAGAGATCATTCTACCTATCAGCACAGACCAGGTAAGAACAGAACATGTGCTGTTTTTAGCTGCTTGATGAAAACTGAAGTAGAAAGCAGTAACGTTACTGTGACTACAGCTGGTTGGGGATGGATGTGAACTATCCTTCTGTGCACTTCACCTGACTTCAGCTCACAGCAATGATTCATGAGCAAAGCTTCCGGGGAATAACTGCCAGTTTTCAGCCTCTTGGTGCTCCTGCTGGATCCAAGCACAGGTTGTTGAAAGGCTGAAGTTCCACATCTGCAGGACAAAGCTGATTCTCCTGCATGCTGCTGACCTAACCCTGCTTCAAAGTGTAAAAGACAAACCAAGCAGCCAGTTCAGAGTATATTTAGATCCAAGTTTGAAGGTGCTATTTGCGTTTGTACCTTTTGGTTTGCATTCACACACCCCTTCCTCTTCCTCACCCTTCAATGTTTTCTTCTTTGAAACCAAGGCTGACTTGTTAATAATGACATGATGTACTGCACCAGATTACTTTGCATTAACTTTGAAGCCACCACAGTGGTTAACCACACAATTTAGGGCAACCAAAAAAAATCTCCTATTTCTGAACACCAAGGCCTGGAGAAGAAAACAGACTGTTGAAGATCCAAACTTTCATTACATTGATCATTCCAACAGAGCTAAAGAATCTGTTTTGCCAAATGCTGATAATACCCTGTTGGTAAGCAAGACTTGCCAATAAGGGAAAGCACTTCCAAGACAAAAGTCCAGCAACAGATTTTCATAAACCTGTGGCTCTGACAGGACTGGCCAACAACAGGTTGGGCTTATCTTCCTTCAAATCAGCACCGCTAGGCTTTAATAGCTCTAAAGACAGGAGCATCCAGGTTCCACAAATCTTCCATGAGTCCTGAGCATCTTCTAGAACACAGCTTTCTTGTATTTCTTCCACCACTGCATTCACAAAATGATCCTCTCTCTCCCACAGCCAAATCCAGAACCCTATTCTCAGTCATTTCCTGAATATTGGGCAAAATAAACCATTGCCATTACCTTTCTTGCTTTTGAGGACACTTCTGCCACAAGGTTTTGCACATTATTGATGTGACAGAGAAATTTAGAGATGTGCGTGTTTGTCAGAAAGAAAATTTCACTGTAGCATGGTGACAGCTGGCACAGAGCGAGTTAAGGAATGTCCATGCTGCCACTTCTTCCATTTGAAAATGGCACAATTTCCAAGAAGCAAAGTTGTCAGGTTAATCTGTGGGTCTTTACTCTAAAAGATTTTAAATTAACTGTGGAGACCATTGCTCCTTCAGAAGCAGCAGTGTGCACCCAGAATGTCCTGTACATTACGGCAAGGCAAAGCACTCAGCATTCTCTTCTTCCCATTTCTTTCCCTCTCCCCACTCCCTGCCCACACTGACACAAGAAATAGCACGCCCTGTTCCACTTACTGCAAATTAACACAGCCTGCTCCTTTATAACCAGCTGTCAGAATCTGTCACCAATTCATTCTTTGCCTTTACAGCTTCAAAGGTGAAGGTAGAAATTAGGGATGATCACTTCTACTGGGTCTCTAGTGAAAAGTTTTTATCTGACAAGAAGCAGTTTTGCAGGTTTCTTTCTCTACAGGTGAAAAAGATCAGTACAGTAAAGATATTAGCAAGCATCAAAATTTGCTGCAGGAGCATCTTAGTAAGACTGTCAAGGTTGAAAGCCAATGCCAAGATTTTATCCATTTTTGTAATCCAGATGTATGTTAAGATTAAAGGTCTCTTCTCACTTTCGTCTTGAATTAGATCTCGAATTTTCCTTTTAATCAGATAGATTTAAAACTGAGCTAGGTGACCTGGCATAGCTGCATACTGAAGGGACTGACATGGTGATACATATTAAGTAGAAGAGTATTAACACTTGAACTTAAAAGCAGCAGGGACATAGCACATGGAGTTCCAATTTGTCCCATCACTCTACAGTGAACACATCAACAGACAGTAGGATCCTGTTCCCTCAGACAGACATAGCTTCAACAGAGTAGCTACTATGAACAGCTGAGTTATAAACTTACAAGACAAGAATTTGCTAGGGAGACACCTGAGAAAAGCCCTGTGTTTGCTGCTTTTGTGAATTAATTTAGTTTCTCTCCTCCGCTGTATATTGATTTTAAAGGAAAAAAATCCTATGTACTGTTACTAATGAATAAGCTTCTACAGATGATGCGATGACAGTATTGCCCACTCATCTCTGGCAGTGTAACTTCAGACAAACCTCTTTGCACCATCATCTTTAGACACAACTTCCCCCCCTTTCTTCCCACATTGCTAAACTCCAAAGACTTTACACTTGAAACCTTTTCTAGCAAAGGTAAATGTGTCACATAAAATCACACTCATAACTTAGGTAAAATGTACTTGGTTAGATGGAGATGTATCAGAAAATATCAGTGATATGTGTATTTTGAACTGGTTACCTTTCCAGGCAGACTTCTTTTGGTTATTTACAAGGTCTAATCCTAAAGCCTCAGACTTTCTCATACTTATAAAAATAAATCTTTGGTCACAACCATATTCAGACAACTATGTATTTCAAAAAAAAAACCCCCAAGGAAAATCAGGTGAACATAAACAAGATGCCAATTTTGAGATTTGATTCTGGATTTGTTGACAAGGATCTTTGTATTAAGAACACAGCAACAACTTTGCAATCAGTTCGCAGTTTCATCTGAGGGGGGTTTTAGCAGTTCCTGAGCAATTACAGAAGAGTTCTGTTTTTCTTTCCTTTATGATTGGCATTTCAAAGGAAGTTAGCAGACTTCTGCATGAATTTTGTGAACACAGCCAGATTAGTTGCCAATGTCTAAAAGGAATTTTATGTGTGAATTAGTATGGATTCCTTTTTACCACTGAATACAGTATTAGTCAGCCCAGCCCATAACACCTCCTCTACCTAAACAATTACAATTGTTTCCCAGGCACTTACAGACTTCCCCTTCTATCACACGGATCATGAAGACTGTCAAAATACATGGGGTTTCTTCAAGTTTACATTACTCCAGGTGTCTTGCATTTCTCTGTGTTGCAGTTTCCAGGCACAACAAAGAAGACTGCTGCAGCTGGCCTAGGAAATTGAAAGCATCACTTTATTTACTAGCACAGAATACAGGAGTCAGCCTAGGTTTTCTTTCCCACACAGGTGTTCAGAACATTCTGAGTCTATCGAATGAGTGATATAGAAATATGCAGTATGGCAGGAGAGAGCTGGAGAACAGCTCTGCATTTCTTGTATTTTTATAGAATCCAGTGCCCTGTGGGTCAAAGGAGCAAACTGGGAAGTGCTTCTCACAGGCAGGCAAAGCTCAAAGCACATTTCTCTCTTTATAGCAGAAACAGTGTTATTTTCTGTTCTCTCAATTCAGAATATTCAGTCCACTGTCTCAGCCGAAGGAAGGTAATGTCATGTTCTGCTATGCAAAATCTGATGCTGGGAAAGGCTGTCGTTTATGGGGGAAAGAATGAAGACCACCAACTTAGTAAAACACCTGGAATGATCCTGAGAGATAACCAAAAAATTTCAGTAGGATGACCAAAATGTTATAAAGATACACATATGTAGACAGACACTCAGAGACCTGCAGAGTTAAGAAATGTGTTTATGCTGGACAACTGGCAAGAAAGCTTCCAATTCAGAGTCAGTGAATATTACACACACATGGAGATAGCCAGGGGAGAAACTGACCCCTGAAAATACCTTCCCAGAAGGCTCTCACCTCTGACTTCCCATAACCTCCTTCCTCTTCTGTGGCAGCCTCCTTGTCTGGTCCTCCCAATCTGTGTGAGTCCAGAACTCATTTTGAAACAGAATTTCTCTTAACATGACATATTCCTTTAGGCTGAGCTCTAGCCATGCCGTGCAGCATGCATTGACATGGACACACATCACACATGCACACAGTCAAAGTGTAAGACGCTTGCGCATCACTTCATTGTAACCAATAAATATGTATCATCATTCCAGGATTTTTTTCTGCCAAGAATTATTCTGTTCTCAGATGACTGAGAGGGAACATAGCTGTGCAGGGATAGTTATCTTGTTCAGAAAAGTAGCCATGGAACAGGCTGAGAAAATATCTACATCAGCAGAGACAATTTGAAGCCTCAATCCGTTCTGATGCAACACCGGACTTCTGTGTCACCCCCCATTTCCCCCCAACTGTTTAATGAAGTGTTTTAACAGCTTTTTTCGTATCAGTAAATAATAAATGTGCTAACTGCACTGATCCTTCTATTAAGGAACAGTATTTCAGCTGCTTCTCCTGAAAATGTCGAAATCTCACTAAGCCAGAGGAACAGCAAGTTATGTTATTTTCTTTGTACTTCTCTGAATTCTTTAGCAGAATTACCTTCCAATTACCAATATTTGTGTTTTTAAAAGTATTCCAAAGAAACGGATTTGCTGAACATTGAGCACTTTGAAGATGAGATTAAAAACCACACTACTTATTTAAATCTTTACTGATGAGAGATGACTTTTTCAAACAGATCTGCCCACAACATTGCTGACAGCATTGTATTTCTGACACTCCACAGATATCATTACTAGACTTCCAAGTTGACTGAGGCATAGCAGCACTGTGAAGGAAACTTAATCTGAGTAAAAACACAACTTACAGTTGAACTTCTCTTCACCAAGGCATATAAAGTGTTTATAGTACTAACAAAGATTAGGTTGTACACTTCAAATTTCAAACAGTGGTTTGAGTATGAAAAACTTGGCCCATGGTCTTTATATGACCTTGAGTTCCAGGCTCAGCAACAGATTAAAACATTGTCCTGCCAAGAGGAACTAGTCTTCTGCAGGGACACCTGCACAAGAAGAGAACCTGCTCTAGAGCTGCCTAGTTTGCAGCTCAGTTTCAATGTATCAATGTCTATGTAGCTCAGCAGTTCTTTTATGTAAAGATGCCAATCGAAAAATTTGGAGAGCTTATTGCCCAATATGCTTCTGCAGGAGCTCTGGTACCTGCAGGCAGCAGAGTCACAGGTCATGAGCATTTCAGCTGCCCTGGGAAACTGGTTCAAAGCAAATGCAAGGTGACACCTAGAGGTATTTTACCCCTGCCAAAAACAAATATCCTGGGTGTAAATTTTTATTTAATAACTACTGTGAGAGCACAAAGAGGACACATAAATATTCATCTATAAAAGCTGTCTTCGATGCAAGGGATGTATTCTAATCATTTTAGTCTCACAACAATCTCTCAAAACCTGCATTAAAAAAAAAATCTGACAGTACAGCCATTATCTCTAGCATTTAGCACCTCGTGCAAACATCCTTTCTCTTGTTTCATCAGCTTGTCAGGCAAGGGATTTAATAATTTTCCCAACAGGGAAACAACAGTTCTGTGTTCCTAACTTTAAGCTGTTCAGGAGGGTCACAAAACTTTCTTACACACCTAAATGAAATCAGACCAGAACTGCTTTTTGTTGCCCTCACCCTGAAGACCACAAACTCAAAGTGCAAACTTTGCAAGCAACCTGTGTCCAGTCTCCCAGTTCACCTGTCCTGTCTGCACAAGTATGCATAGTGGATTGTTTGTTGTATTTACAGCAAGTTTATTGGGGAGAGGGGAAGTATTCTTTTACAAATGAGCCATGTTCACTATTGAGATAACTTCCAAAGAAAGCATTCAGAAAGCAAACCTGAATATATTACATTGACAATTATATTTCAATACTTTAACATCGGCCACTTAAAACTGGTTGTGTTATTAGCACATATACTGATCTTAAATATACTACTTCTACATAAACAGTGCAAATCTCAATATTCACATCAACCTGAAATTAATGCTGCAATTACTGTTGACATTCACATCAAGAAAGTAGTAAACTATTTCACATGAGCAATTCCAAAACCTCAGAATGCCATTATTAATATTAAAGAAACACAGAACAAACATGTTGGGCTTCAAAGCCTTGTTTTGATACACACAATCCCTGTAAACATGGATGTATTGTATTTGTCAATACTGATATCTGATAGAATTTTATAAATAAAACCACTGATATAAACAATTCCTATAACCTTATTTTTTGCATAGGGTTTGGATTAAGGTTACTTTAAGAGAGAGCCAGCTATTAACAAAATCCTCTGGTCAATTAGTCTTCCATCACACAAATTTAGGTGCATGATTAGCTTTACACAAGGAGCCTCTCTGACTTCAGTAGGAACTTACACATGTAAGTATTTGCAAAACTGGAGTCATCTTTAGCACTTAAGTTACCCCTAGTCATTGAGAATAAGAGCTATAAAAGAGCTCTCCATAAATTTATAAAATATACTGATTTAAAAGTTTATGCTGATGTTTCTGTAAGTCACATTTATGATTCCAAACAGTTATGTACATACTATACTATCACAGTAGGAAATCCTTCACTGTAGAACACCACAGTGAGCAAGTTGTGAAGCACAGTGTTCAATATAATTTCCCTTTAGTATTCCCAGTGCATAAGTTGTTAACATCTACACTACACAAGGTGCCCAGGTCTAGTATTTGTTATATACAATGTAAAAGCAAGATAGAAAGAGCTTTGCATTTGAAAGTAAGGAATGAAAACAGTGGGTAATATACAGGGATTCACTCCTGCAAAGTACAGAATTCTCCTTCACAACGACCACGACCACCAAATGTGGTGGATTTCAGGTCATTCAACCCAGTAAAACAGTGCTCAGCACCTTGTAGAAGAGAGATCTGAGTGCACTTTATTCTAAAACATCTCCTTTTGATGTTATAAAGTGCAAAAAATAAAACATATATTCTAATATTTTACAGTCACTACTAAACTGCCATATATGCACAATGCAAAATTCAAATACCTTGGTACACATTTTGTATGGACCCTATAATAACAGATGTTGAAACTGGAGTTTTTGCATCTTTAAAAAAGTCTTAGTATTTTAAAGTTACTGTGTAAATACAAAAAGAAAATATAAATTATAATTAATTCTTGATATAGGTATTTCAATATTTGACCATTTTCCAAAGATTCAATAGGAAATTTAATTTTCTCTTATAGCATTACATTTTTGAATCTGTAAAACATTTTAGAAGTTAATAACTTCAAAAAAATAAAAGCTATTGTATCACAGTACTAGCCATCTCACCTTATCAGGTATCGTTTACCCTAGATGTGTTTTAAAAAATAAATAAATTAAAAAAAGAAATCTAAGACTTCTATTCTCCGTTGTTTAGAACAAGATATGTGGAGTTACTTTTAAAAACAACATAAGAGTTCCATAATGCTTCGCTTTGACCTTAAAATTCAAATAAATGGGACAGAATGTAGCCACAAATTTAAAAGGCCTTAAATACTATTCAGCTTTGGTGCATTGTACCAATGCTTCTTTACATGCATGAAGAATCAAATTCTATGACTTCTTCACAGAGGTGGGTAAAAGCCAAAGATCCAAATGTTTATGTATGTTACAGAGTTTACCTTTCTTTGAACAATGGGGAAGAAACTGGGAGGAAGATTCTCTCACTGAGAAACATCCTTTCCTCCAAGCTGTACCACGGGCAGTGTAGCTCCTTACCTCAAGCCTGACTGCACACTAGTAATTTAGCCCTAAGAGAATACAATGTTGGTTGTATAAGAGTATTATACCATATCCAGTGATACCAAACTTAATGCTAAAAAGAAATGTACTGAAATACAAAGATAAAAAGTATGACTGAAATACATTTCTAAAGCGACAGAAGTATTCCTGCAGCCTGTGAGCCACAGGGAGGAAGGGTGGGAGAAGGTACTACCGAGTTCATAACCACTTAAATCTTCCCGACAGGAGATCCTCTGCTTTCAGTCGGAGAACTGGAAGATGGTTTCTGGGTTATTGCTGTCTGTAGGGTTTGTGGGCTGCAATGTCTTTGTAGGTGTAGTTTTACCATGAGAATGAGAGGAAGAAGAATGTGAACTTTCACTGGAGCTGCTACGTGTCTCTGTGCTTGTACTTGTTTTTTTCATTTTCCTTCTTTTTGCAAGAGGTGCCTTGTCAACATTCTGGAGGCAAAATCCTTCCCTTTTGTACTTGTTGAAGGCCTGTTGAAAAATAAAAGGTAGTTCTAAGATTTTCAAAAGGTTTAAGACATTTTATGCCTTGCCACTTGTGAAAGTTCTATGGCAAGTCCTAAGATAAAACTCTTGACAAATCCCCACGAATTCCTACTGCAGCTGTAACAGTAACTTCACTAGCCTTTACCGGTACCCAAGAGCCAATACATAACATTAATCATTGCCATCATCTTCTCTGTGTTCTTTTTAATTGAGAAGTCTTTTTTATTAAGCCGTAACATATTTAAGACCACATTTTTAGAAATGACACTTAGTTAGTCACAGTTCTTCTTTCGGCCCAAATGATGTTGTGTTATCAGGACCTCTCCAAGTAACAATTACTTCCTTTTTCTCTCCTTTGCAGTAAGTGTCTACAAGCATTTCAGCATCAATCTGCTCCATCTCAGTTTATTCACTGTAAAAGGTTTCTTCTTTTTTTTATGGAAGTTTGAAGACATTTAAATAGATTTCTCTAGGAAACAGAGTATTTATAATAGCTCTTTCATGAATAGCTGTCTCTCAGTCCCCAAACCCTTATGAATACAAATATCTTCAAGAAATTTATGCTTGCTTCATCATTTGTATTTTCATGTACTCCATCACAGAATCATAGAATCAGCTGGGTTGGAAGAGACCTCCAAGATCACCAAGTCCAACCCTACTGTCATTACTAGACCACGGCACTAAGTGCCACATCCAGTCTCGTCCTGAAAACCTCCAGGGATGTTGAATCCACCACCTCCCTGGGCAGCACATTCCAATGCCTGATCACTCTCTCTGTAAAAAAATCTCTTCCTAATATCCAACCTAAACCTCCCCTGGCAGAGCTTGAGTCTGTGCCCTCTTGTCCTCCTGCTGGTTGCCTGGGAGAAGAGACCAACCCCCACCTGACTCCAACCTCCTGTCAGGGAGTTGTAGAGGGCGGTAAGGTCTCTCGTGAGCCTTCTCTTCTCCAGGCTGAACACCCCCAGCTCCCTCAGCCTCTCCTCATGGCACTTGTGCTCCAGTCCGTTCACCAGCCTCGTTGCTCTTCTCTGTACCTGCTCCAGCACCTCAATGTCCTTCCTGAACTGAGGGGCCCAGAACTGAGCACAGGATTCAAGGTGTGGCCTCACCAGCACCGAGTCCAGGGCAGAATCACCTCCCTGGTCCTGCTGACCACACTGTTCCTGATCCAGGCCAGGATGCCATTGGCCTTCTTGGCCACCTGAGCACACTGCTGGCTCACGTTCAGCTTCCTGTCTATCCATACATATATATACATAGGTATTAGATATTGAGGAAAAAAATCCAGCTCTAAGCAAACACTCAAGTATAAGGACTGATATAGAATCATAGAATTTAGGGGCTAATTAAGAGAAAGCACACAAAAATCTTGATTACACATTAAAAAACATAGCACAGGACATAAAATTTCTCAGAACTTACATGAAAAGTGGCTTTGACGTATGTGTGCACTGCAGCTCCTGAAGAGCCTAAGTTATCTGGAGTCATGAGAGGGTTGGATGACAACTGGCTGCCATCCTGCAGCCACTCGTTGTATCTCAGGCTGGACATCTTAATTCTTTTGTTTGGATCCACTGTGAGAAGTCCTAATAGAAACACATTACATTACTTTAAATTGTGAACAATTTATCTTCTTTTAGTAGAAAACGCAAATATTGCATAGCTTTGACAAGTAACTAATGACAATATTTATCCTAGGTATGCTAATATTTATCCTAGATAAGGCTTACACACTGTTATACTATCATCCCCTGCAGAAGAGTCACTAAAAGCAAGAAATTGCTATTTAACTCTTTCATAATTCACATCTCTCTCCATATGAACTCCAAATGATTTCTTCATTCAAAACCTGTCTGGGACGAAGTTCAAGAGAGAAAGCCTCAGACTCCCTGCACAATCCACTGAAGTCTGGACCTGGAAATCCCTACCTTTTAGGCAGAAAAATTCCTTACAAGCCTGCTCCGACAGAAAGTCAGAATTCCATCTTAGCAGAATGAAGGTTGGTGCCTAGCTCATCCTGCAGACATAATTAGATGCTTAAAAGCTTAAGGGGAACCAAAGCATGTCAAATGTGAATGAAGTGGCTCAGAAATGCAGTAAGTAGTCTTGGTAAGAATTTAAAAATAGCCAGAGGAAAAAATAGAGCAATAAATTCATTTTCTGCAAAAGCTCAGTTTTTAAGACATTTATCTCATAAGCTGCTTTGTTTGTTTAGGAAAGCAAAATAACATAAAAGTAAAACTCTGCTTTTAAATGTGTTTTAAAAGAGTAAGTTCACTTTTTCTGAAGCTCCTCAGTTCCCTCTAACCCCCCTAACCTTTCTAGCAGCATCTCACCATATGAGAAAGCTCTGCTAGGTGTACAAGCAATTTGTAATGCATCCTGATGTGTCCACCTCTACCCATAATTTGTATTAGGGGTCAGTACTTAGCTCAGGCTGTGGATACTGCTCTGTCAGGTTGGATACTGGTGCTGATTATCCAAATTGGGTATGCTTCTCTAAATTCTATCTTTTGAGAAAAAAGTATAAGGTACAAGAAATATCTGTGAATACATACCTCGAATTAGCTCTTTAGCCTCTTCAGAAACATTTTTCCAAGCTTCTCCTTCAAAGGAAAATTCTCCCTTTTTAATTTTCTTCATAATTTCCAATGCACTGGTACATGTTAAACTTCTGTCTTGAGACTGAAATGGTACTTGTCCTGATAGCATTGTGTACTGCCACAGGAACAAAAGTAGCATTAGCAACACAGTGGATTTATGGACAACTCTTACTAAATATGGAAGGCTGTTGTTTGCATCACCAGTGCTATGCAATGAAACTTTTGACTAGCTTAACGTCAAGGCTATAGAAAATATGCAAGACTTTCTCTGGAGTCTTTGTTAGAAAAAGCATTCATAACTTCCAGGAAGGTATGAACAACACATATTTCTGCACGATTTAAGTCTATTGAAATGAATCTCCTGTGAATCAGAATCCAAGCTGACTCCTTCTCTGAACTGAAACTGAAGAAAGATGACCTGGATGACTGTAAAATCTCCTAACCAGATAGCTCTTTTTGAGGACCTGACTGTATCAATTCATTTTCCATTCCCAAAAACGTTAAATTTAATTTACAACTTAGGAGAAAAAACCTCTACCCCTGGAAAACATCTGTCTTTGGAACCTATTATTTGTGCTGCAGGATTTTCACCTCACTTGAGTTCAACAAGTACCCAATTTAAGTCTGAAATTGTGTCAAGCCCCTTGCATTTTAACAACAAGTAAATATATGCAATAAAGTTATAGTTAGGAACCTCAATCACTCACCAAAATGACCCCCAAACTCCACAGGTCACAAGACTCGTCATAACCATTGTGATTCAAGAGCTCTGGGGCAGCATAATGAAGAGTAAAACATGGAGTCTTAAGAGGCTGATTATCAGGTGGTTTTAAACGAGCAAAGCCAAAATCAATTATTTTTATTTCTGAATTATCAGTTTCATCTGTAAATAGTAAATTCTGAAAAGCAAAGACAAAATCAATACCAGCACCGGGAGGAAAATTGGTTACAATTGTTTTTCCTACATTTATTACTACAGAAAATTTCTCATTATGTAGAGGAAAGGGGAACTGGGAGGCAATGGGGGGGGGGAAATGGAAAAGTAGAAATGATTGTACTCTGGGTTGTAAGAAAATGTGATATGTTTATCTTCCTCCTGCACACCTGCCAGTCAGGGCAGTTCTGTCTGAGATTAGTAATGAAAATGGGTATGTAGCAGAGAACAAGTGGGAAAAGACAATAAAGTGAAGACATCAATGTGTCTGGAGATGGAGAACAGCCTTTCTTCCTCAATCAAGAGTCAACTTTCTTAAGCTTCCACTTCCTTCTGGCATGCCATGAATGACAGCTTTCTTGTGTGGGACTCCTGTTGGCATGTCTTGTCTTCTGACTGAATAGTCTTTGGTCCTCAAGTGGTAACAACTGAAGCCATATTGCCATGAGCATAACAATGCAAAAGAATAATCTGAAAGTGAAGGAAGGTGGTATAAAGATGCACTTTGGTATACAGTGGTGGTATAAAGTGCACCAAGGGCTCAGCAGTTGTACTGACAGCAAAGTCAGTCTAGATATGTGTTCTGGAAGAGACCTGGGAAGAATGACACTCAAGCACTGAAGGTCACGTAACAGTCCAACCTCCAACCAATGGCTTACTCCTTACACCAAGGTAAAGAGATGTGGGTACATTCTCAGTCCCTGAGAATTCCAGCTGCGCACACTGCAATGTGGCACCTTGAACTTGAAGACAGAGAAGCTGTTACCAGTCTGGAAGATTTAAGACAATCTGCTTCTGCTTTCCCCCTGTGTACTTGTATTTGCCAAGAAAGATACAAGAGTGAAGGTAACTCTCAGAACTGTATGAGGCCAAGATAAATTATTATTTAATTCTAATCCTCCCTTCAACTTCTGAGAGAAAAGCAAAAATTTGCTATTGCCTTCGCTATTCAATCTATGACACTAGAAAAAGTCTCAATATTAGAAATCCTATAGCCCTATCTAATTCTGTGATGAAAAAGGTGAATGACTCACACAAAGCAGTTAATTTCAAACCCATTAACAAGGGTAAAAAAGGATTCCCAGCAGATCAATAAGGAGAACCTGAGAGCATTTGTTCTGGATAAAAGGGAATAGCTGCTACAAAACAGTATTTCAGTATTTTTGCAGTCTGTACTGCTGTTATAGCTTAATGCACATTCAGAACAGTCAGCTCTTAATTTTAAAATGTTGTGCAAAACAGATCTGAAGGAAGCCTCATCTCAGCCAAAAAACCCAAATAATACAAGGATAAGTGATTAATACAATTGTCTTTTTGCTATGATGATGCTATATAGTCAACAAGTAAATAAAGGATGAGTAACACTGGTTTAAAAAGACCTTTCTTAACATAAAAATGGTTATGCTCAGAAGGGAAGGTACAGTCTATGCAATTAGTCTCATCCTTAGTTACATGTAACCTGTCATATTTTTAAAAATAGACTTATCAGTAGCACATAATATGTCAAAGTTGAACATCAAACAAATCTCACTGCAATTCTTAGAAAAGCAGCAGAATTTCCTATATATCTTTTTACAGAAAGGTCCATAACCACAGCTATACTGGGAAGCCTGTGCATCCCCTACTAAGCTCATGGCAGAGCCTAAAATAGTAACTTTCAAAACAACAAGCAGGAAGGAGACAGGCAGGTTAAGTCCAACTCTGTGGAGGCAATGGATTCTGCAAGCTGTTTGCTAACCCTTCATTACTTGGACTTTCCCAGACTTCTGTTCTTGAACATAATGCAGACTTGAAGACTGCCTAATTTACCATGCAGCTGAAGCTCTGCCCTGCAGAATCTGCCTTTATACTGAAGATGATAGTAAGGCTAAAATGACAAAAATAGAAGAGAGAAAGGAGTTTGGCGTTTTGTCCTTTTAATAATTTCTTATTTCCAAAGCTGCTTCCTTTCCCTGATGATGTGACTCTTGGAAAGTTTCTCTGATGACATTTTCAGCTCACTCCAAAGCTGCTTCCTTTCCCTGATGATTTGACTCTTGGAAAGTTTCTCTGATGATATTTTCAGCTCAGACATTAGAATTTCACAATAGCCTCTCTCTATTTAACTGCTTACTTAGAACAGGATTCCGGGACAGAGGTTCTTTCAAACCCATATATTTTGGATTGATTTTCAAAAACAGTTTAATGCCAACACCTAGCAAGAGTTTTTCACCTCTTGAATTGGAATTGCTGTAAAAGAACCAAGTTTGTCATATACCAAAAGGTATGTTACAAAAAGATAAAACATTGGTTGGAATGGTGAGTTATTTCTAAACTCCAGATACACAAGGAGTAGCTATTTCCTGAGGTATGATGACTGTAATCACCTATACAATATAACATCCTTACTGGATGAACTAAATCAATGTACACTATTCCTGGTCTTGAGAAAACAAACACATATCCAAGCCCACTGCTGGCAAAAAAACCCAAGAAAATACTGGCTCCAGGAAGCAGAATCAAGACAGTGGTCAACCTTACCACAGTAAACTGAACTGTCTGGAAGGCAAGATGTTGCTGCACAATAAATAATACAATAATGGAATAAATGATTGCGGAAAAATAGGTATTTAAAATTGTTTCTTGTGGGAAATTACTGAACTCAAATCACGTATCTTCATTAGTTGACTGCACTAGTTTGTGGTTCATTTTGTGCTTAACTGGAACAGAAGTCAGTACAAGGATGTCACAGTTACTACCAAAAGAAGCCCTACTGAGGGAATTCAGACCTAACAAAAGCTGGAAATGTGCAGGGGCAAAGTACCCAAGCAACCCAGCTCTGCTTATGAACTGCTTCATACAATAAATATCCTCTAGTAAAAACTGTCCCCAAATAGGCAAAGAATGTTTTTGAACAAGTTAAGAGTATAAATTGCTTACAGGACTAAAAACATTTCCCAACAGTTACTTTTACCTGTGAACAGAAAAACATCTACAGAATTAGCTAAATTAAGGTGGGTAACATCTTATTAAAGACACAGTAGAAAACTCTGCAGTAAAAGCTGGAGAAACAGAGATACATGACATTCCAGATACTTAATAACTTATTGTCCAAACAGATATATATATACACAAGTCACTATACCTCAGGTTTCAGATCTCTGTGCACCACTCCCACATCGTGCATATGGCTCACTGCGGACACAAGTCTGCGCATGATGTGACTGGCTTCAGTCTCACTGAAATGCTTCTTCTTCTGAATCCGTTCAAGCAATTCTCCTCCCTTCAGCAACTCCATGACTAGAAACGTGTGAAGCTGAAACAAAGAAAAATACAGCACATCACAAAGCAACATTCACTCAGGAGCTAGGTGCTACTCTGACAGGTCCTCAACGTTTGAAGAGGTAACACTGCTGCTTCAAGCACTTCAGGAGGCCAATAAAAAGCACCAAGTTGTATCTCAGATGGCATTTCCCCATCAAACTTATTGAGGCTGAAGCATGATAATGTCTTCCCCATGTCCCCCAATATTTGTTAACAAAAATGCAATGCCCTCAGCAAAATGGATAAATTAAGATGAAATGTCTAGACTAGAATCACAGATTAGAGTTCAGGTTGAAACGAAGCTCTACAGGACATCTGGTCCAAATCCCTGGTTCAAACCAGGGCCAACTTCCCTACAGATCAAATTATGGGTTATTACATGCTGTGGAGTTTACATTACATTAAGGAAAAACACAAGGTATCTAAGTAACTGATCTTAATACATTTAGAGACTCTACTTTCACATTTGGGAATTTAACAAGCTATTTGGTTATCCCCATTAAGTTACTAATATGTAAGAAAAAATGCTAGATGGATAATCTTCATATGCAAGATTGCCAAATTACTTCACAAATACCATTTAATGATTCATCACAACCCTAGGGGAAGGTGATTAGGCACCTCAGTATCACAGACATAGAAACTGGGCCATGAATATATTGTAGATGATTAACAAAGACAACCAAGAACCACCAATCAAATCCAAGACTCTAATTTTCCCGCATACCTTTTTGATTTTTTAGAGTAGCTTTCCCGCATACCTTTTTGATTTTTTAGATCTTTTAGATTTTTTAGAACTTTTAGATCCCTTGAACGCAGAATTTCTGCTTCATCTTCTATACTGACTAGACCAAAGCCCTAGCAAAAAAGTTGCCTCCACAGTTATAGTATGCTTAACTCCTATAGTTCTTGGGAAAAGACATGGCAAAGTGTTTGGCAGGTGCTGGTTACAGTTTCTTCAAAATACCTGGTCATGAAAAACTTCATGTAACTTCACTACATTCGGGTGTCCTTCGCAGAGTTTCAGAGCTGTTATTTCTCTCTGGGTGTTGGCTTCCATTCTGGAAAAATTGAGCAGTCATTTTGTACCAATTTTACTAAGCAAATTGCACAGTTCAAGTGTCAGACCTATTTTTTAATTGCTTGCAATCCAGATTTTTTTACTATTACAACTGCTTGAACACAATTAAAAGCATATTCAAAATAAGCTGAGAAAAACTCTCCACATAACCCTGCAATTTAGGACATTAAAATCCACACCCAAATTAAACAATGTTTTTGATGTGGCTGCAACTTGCTACAGCAAAAGCTGATGTGGTAGTACAGAACAGTTTGTATCTAAAACAAACCTTTCCCTTAGGCCAGGGCAATTTGACTTCACCTCTGTTCCTACAAATATTTGTTAGTTCAGCTTTATCTTGAAGACTCAAATTACTGACCCAATTCTTTTCCATTGCTTAAGGGAGACAAGTACTTCTAAAGCAGTATGGAAACTATGAGCTCTACTAGAAAAAAAAAAAGTAACATCATCTACATATGAACTGTGTTATACAAATGACCCCCAAAACAGGGCATTGCAAAAATCTGCAGTGGGAGATGTAAGAAGATACTGTCTCCAGAGCAAAAATCCTTGCATAAATTCTCTTTCAAGTACTGAAATCTACAGCCAAAAAAAGTGAACATGGTGATCCTTGTAAAAACTATAGGAATGGTGACAGAGCAAAAAATTTTTTCCCATCGGTTAGATATGTTGATTTTTGACAAATAATGCCTGAAAATTTTTGCCAGAACTCTATCCAAGAAAGGCTAATCCTTACTGACTTTGAGAATGACCTTATGACAGACAGAATCTCTCTCACCACACATGTTCTTAATTTTTGGTTGCTTTTTTCCCCCTAATTAGGATGAGAATCATGATGAGAATTGTGCACAAGAGAATGCTGCTTTTCTGCAAACTTCATACAATCAGCAAGTAAACTGAGCTGTTCCACCTGCATTTCTGCTGCTGAATTTGTTTAAACCAAGTGACTTCAGGTCCTAAAGAACTTAAAAATCCTCACATAGTTTTTCCCCCTAAACTACTGTGAGAAGGAAGTGGATCTAGGAAACAGATCAGGAATATAAAACTTTGAAACTTGTACATGGGCTTTTCTGAGTACTTCCCTTCTATAGATAGTTACCATCTCAGATTTTAAGCAATCTCATGAACAACAAATGGGAAGTTCTAAAACAGTAACTCAAGCAACTTCATGGGTGCCCACAGTTCAGTGCTCCTCAGACACACAGATAAACCTCAAATTGTTGGCTGGAGGCAGGTCCAGCCTACCAACAGAGCAACACCACAGAGGAACTCTTCATCTGAGCTTTCATCTCAAGTATCATGAAAAGGTTTCCCTAGGTGTTAAGACTGACATTTTTGGCAATTTGGTGAGTAGGAGTGAAAGACTGACTTTGAAGCAAAGAAGTTGCTGGAAACCTATGACACTTTTCCTTTTAGCAAGATTTACTGGTGTGGTCCTCAGAGCAGTATTATTTACAGTTTCTTACTCAATCTAGTTTTTGTCCCATTATTCAGTGTGGGTTTACTGCTACCTCTAAATACTGCACAAACCTGCTCTGAGTCTGTTCACAGCCTTCAATCCTAACAAAATAAATCTCTGTATACAGACCTCTTCTTACCTTCGTTTAGCCTGGCCCACCAAGATGAGGGAGAAAGAGCAAAAGAACCCATGAGTAATATAATTTAGGGACATAATTCTTAGAAGTTTAGCTCTAGAGGAAAAGTCAATACTAGTTTGCTCACTGTTATCCAGAAACAAAATACCCATGAGCTTAAGATGAGATGGGAGTACTGATATACAGCTCTGCATGCACCACAGAAAAAACTTATAGTGCAGGCACAAGGCAGAGATTTCCAGATTAAAATACCCAATGTAGGTGTCTACTGCATGTTACTTGTCTAAGGCCTCACATAATAAGTGAAATTCTAGTTAATCGATCTTACAGGATGAACCAGTTCACTTTAACATATACACCTACCTAGAGCAGGATTCAGTGGCCTAAGCATAGGAGAGCCTGGAAGATGACATCAGCCATGAAGACATCTACAAAAAGGTAGTAGTCACAAGACTGATGGGAACTGGAGGACAGAGGGGACACCAACAGATGCTAAAATGGCACTATGCAGATGTCTATGTTTAAGTTACTGAATCCCACTTCCAGTGCCTGCTAATCCAAGTCTCTCTGTAGGCTCTATCAACAGTTTTAGGTAGGCCTCCATTAATTTTAACAGATCTCAGAAAACTGACTCGTACCTAGACTTAGGTTTCTTATTCTTGAACTCTTCCTATTCAAAAAGCATGTGATGAAACACTTAAGTCTGGTGGACAGCTTCTTCTAGAGTCTAGAAAAACAAGCACAACCAAATGTTTTGAAGAAGAGACCACTGTGAACTGTCATTCTGATAGCAGAAGACTTGCACTTTCCCTTTCCTGCCAGCATTCTACAACACACTAGGGATGTATTTACTAATGAACATCGCAACATGAAGGCAAAAAAATCCATCTGCTCCTCAAAGAATCCCTGATCTTTTTTCTTCTATGGGCAGAAACTGCCAGAGGTATTCATTCTGGAAGAGGACCATGTACAAAGCAAGTCAGCTGCCTCCACTGTGGTGTTCTCTTCAGAACACCCAGGAAACAAGATGCAACCTACAACTCCATAGTCAAATTTCATTTTATACGCACACATACACAATTAATTAGATCTGAGGCAACCCACACTACAGATCATTCTTAAAAGCAGTATCCTAGGCAATCAGTTGGGCTACTTAGGAGAGGGAGCTAGCCTAAGCCTACATTTGGTTCACTTCAGCCTGAAGACAGAAGGGCCTCAATACCTTACTCTGGTTAGGAGCAAAATTAGGGGAAATAAGGGTAGAATACAACTAGGAACCAGGAAAGTACTCTTTATGTTTCTTTTTGTGTCCTCCCCAACAAGAATAACATTTTGTTTCAAAAGACTCTCAGAATCTTTTAAAGGTCATAAGGTTACTGTAAGTTTCTGTCGATTCATAGAACAGGAAATAATTTTAAAGTTATTTTTCCACTTCCAAAAAAATGTAGCGAACATTATTCTAATCCATGGGTGACAGTAAGCAAAGAAAATATTTTTATTGTCTTATAGAATATTTATACCTTTTGCTAATTATTTTTACTGCATACTCTTGGCTAGTTTTCTTGTGTAAGCACTTTCGACAAATGGAAAAACTTCCTTCTCCCAATGGTTTCTCTTTCAGATCCAGTTCATAATGATGATAAAATGGAGAGTCCTGTTAGGAAACTGTCTGTATTTAGTTTTGCAGAATACTTTTAGTATACACAGTCAAAGACAAAGAGTTAAGTTTCTTGAGAATTTTTCATCTACATTTAAAATTGTACAAGAGCTCTCTTTTTAATAAAACATAATCTTAACTTCTATTTAATAAAATGCATAAACATTATTCTAACAATCAAAGAGTAAAGCTTATGTTACATTAAACAAACATAATCACTAAAGAAATAATTACTACTACAATAGCTGAAGATACAAAATATTCAGACAAACAGGATCAAAGATGGTCATACATACATTTATCCACAGAACTATATGCTCGTTTGAAGACATCACAATAGCATGTGTTCTTATAAGGCTTCACACAACTATTCATTCTTTTGGGTCAATACATCATAGAAGGAATGCTGATATAATTAAAGTAGCTTCAAAAATATCTACACTTCCATCTATAATGGAGGAAGGACTATCAAGAGTAATATTATTAATACTACTATACATCGGTCTTCTGGAAAATTAAGACAACCATCTCATTTTTCATATTAAACTTCAACCACTTCCTAATAGCATCACATGCAAGTTAGATGCTTGGATCACCTGAGGAGCCATTACAGAGAACAGATAAGTGAATGATGACTAATTTGTAATCTGTAGCTTGTGATTGCTGCTTGGGAAGTTATACACAGTTCCAGGTGAACCAAATTAATTCAGGTCTTGATATTGTTATTACCTTCATCATAGCACTTCTGGCAATAGTTGTAGTTCCAGGTCGCTCGTCCCCCATATAAAACTGGAGAGGATCTACTGTAGCTGCATTGCGTTTAAACAAAATAGAAGGTGCAACGAAAGAATATCCCTATGAAATTCAAACATCAGAAAAGGGCATGGCTTGAAACTTTGGCACAAAAACTATCATAGTGCATATGAAACACGAGAAATTTCAGAATAACTTTTCAAACAAATCGGAATTTTCATATCAAAATACAGAAACCATCACTGGCTAATTGGTGGTTAGATGTTACTCTGCTCAACATCAACAGGCATCTTCCTGGAATGAGTTACATGATTCTCCACAGTGAGAGACACAACAATAATAATACTAGGATACTGGTGATTGAAGCTAGTCTGGCTCAGCGCAGTTGTTTTGCAGTAGTGATAAAGCCTCACGGTTGAAGCTAGCCAACTTCCCAGAACACCAGAGTTACGGCATGAAAGAGTTTTATGTTGTGATGTAAGCACCAAACCATTTGAAATGGCTAAACAATATAAGCTTGATACTAATCATGCACCCAGTTTGAATATCATAACAAGAACAGCTGTGACTATCACTGCAGAGCAAATCAGAAGGTATTATGACATGTCTAAATTGCTTCTACAGTCACTATAAATCTAACAACTTCCAAAATACAATACTACATTCCTGTACACTAAGGATTAGGCTGCTGAGAAACATACAGTACAAAACAACAAAGCACAAGGAGGGATAGAAGAGTAAGCAATCCAAACTGCTGTTCACCTCTGAGGCTTTAGTACCAAGCTGGCTGCACATGAGCTGTTTCTGCGCATTTGACTTCCAGACTGTGCAGACTAAGAAGGGATCATTCTTTAACAGCACAGAGGAGACGGTAAGGAAAGCCTAGTTACTAGTCTGTACACAGTAGTCCAGTACTCAGAGCACTCCTACAGAATGTGGAAGACCTACTTCCAACTCTGTATGTAGCTCCCACTTCCCAAAGGAATACTCCAACTAGGGCATGGTGTGAAAACGGGTGAAGTAAATTGCTGTTGTTGAACCTGGTAGCCCAGACTGGTCGAGTCAAGATGACAATATTCATAAGGTATGAAGAATTAATAAAAAACACACTGACTTTAGTCCAGCAGGTAGAACATTCAGCTAAGAATGGACAGACACAGGACTTTATGTTTGTAGTAGGACTGTTTCCACCTTTCTCATTTTGCAATTGTTGAACAAATAGCCCTGGGAACTGGGACTGGAAAGTACATAGTTAACTACAAGAATTTAGAAGGTAGGTGGGAGATAAAAGGCTCACTACACATGTGGAATTGTTCAATAATTATTTTTTTTACATTCATGCAAGCTCTTAAAATACCTGAAATATTCTTTCTGAAGTCTGAGGGGTTGCTGCAGGAGAGTATGTTGGATCCATTTCTGTAAACTCTTCTGCAAAATTACTGACATCCAACTCATCTCTGATCACCGGTTTAAATGGAGCTGGTATTTTTTTGGCAGCTAAATCATCCCAATTCATATTCTAAACCAAAAACAAGAAAGTAAGGTTAAATCAAATGAAAATTTAACAGGTATTGGAAAGACACACTTGTCCAGAATCACAGTCCTAACTCCATTTGCTATTCTCCACAGGCAGATGAAAAGCACTCAAATTATGCCCTATTAATTTGCTTAGGTGAAGGCAAGAAGTATCACATTATTTGTATGTAGACAGAATCCAATTTTTAAAAAAAATCAACATAATGTAATTTAACAGTGGAGAGGAGCCAAACAATTAGCCTGACGACCCTTCAATTTCTTCCTCTATTTCAGAATAAAGAGCATTTATATTTTTTCAAGCCACAGTGCAGTATCTCCAGCTTTTCATTGCTGATTTCTATGCTTAATTACTAATTTCAGCCTCCAGAGCCCTGAGAAGAGGCTCAGTAAGCAGTAACCTCTGAATTCTCACTTAAATGCATGGCTAGAAGGAGGAAGTATAAGCATAGCAGTTATGAGAAAATTGCCCTGTGACTGTAAAGGAGTGGAACTGAAATTAAGTCAAGATTAGAAAGTGTCATATGAGGAAAAAATGTATCTTTCAAAGCAAACAGTGAATAAAGGAAGTTCAACTCTGTTTATATAACACCATAAATACATATTTAGTGTTTTCAAAGAAAGCACAGAAAGAATTTTAACAGCAATGGATGGAACAGGACAGCTGCTGTATGCAAAGCCAACATTCCCCATTGTTTGAAACTGAAATCTGAACAGAATTAAAGTTTACTGAACGAGGCTACAGATTTAATTAGGCCTTGGAAAATACAGGAGATATGTTTGGTGACTTCTATCAATATGAAAATTTTACTCATAACGCTAGTGGCAAACTTCCTTTAAAAACAAAAGCCAACAGACAACACAACGCAGAATTTCTGGGTTTTCCATTAAACCTTCTGGTTTAAGTAGTGTGTCTTTTGGCTGCTTCAAGTAACTGTCAGACACAGAATATATTAAACATCTATCATGCCCTTCTTCTAATATGCACAAAATCCATATACATAAGCACATGGATATTCTTACTGACTTCAATGCAATTACTCATGCAATTAACATGTCTCTAAGTTATTCTGTTAACAGAACAACAGAATTTCCTTAGACTTGGATTTCAAAGGCACTAATGTAGAGTGAGTGGTATCTGGTGAGCTTTGTTGTTTGCTTTACCTGGAAAAAGGGATGCTGTTTGATTTCATCAGCATCAGTGGGACCACAGCCAAGCCTCTTCTTGGGGTCCTTCATCAAAAGCCGCTGGATGATATCCTTAGACAGTGCACTCATTTCTTGTGGGTAAGGTGGCTCACTTTTTAATATTCTCCTGTAAAACAAACAAAATCACAATTATTTGGTAATTACATAATGTGTTGAGTGTTAAATTAAAGAGTTACCATACTAATGGCAGCATGCAACATTTCACTTAAACTTGTATTGTACCCAAATGCAGAAGGCTGACATATGTGAACCAACCTTTTTTCAAATAAAGGTTTGAAGAATTTCAGACACGAAACACAACATCTGTAGGAGATAAATTATGTAACTCAATCCACAAAAGAAAAACAATCCTCATTTTGCATACTGAGCTTACTATTTAAAAGAAATCTCACAGCTACAGCAGAGAGCTGCACACAGAAATCAACCTGATGCCTAACAGCAGTCAAAGCCAAAACAATTTCCATGTCAAAAATTATTACAAAATAAAGGAGAAAAACCCACACTTGGGCCATTTGATGTTTGCCTCCACCCCCCATCTTGCATGTACTGCTCATCCTTAGTCTCAAAGGGGGACACTGTAACTGGAAACATTTTAGAGAAGAACAGTAAGACTAAGAATGTGCTTTATAGGAAGTTTTATACAAAGGCTAAGACACATAAGCTTAGTGAAAAGATGACTCAAGAGGGCTGGGCATGGTGTGCCCCTCAAAACAGTAAAGAGGAAGTGGACAGGGACCTCACTGTCTTTTTCAATGCAAGAGCTAGAAGCCATCAAGTAATGCTAGTGGAAGCCTAAGTGGAATCACATTTCAATACTTTGAATTCAATCTTTTACATGTGTAGCTCCCACTGTTTTATATAAAGAGGAAGGCAAGCTTTCCTTCAGTTACTTCAAATGTAAATAATGAAGCAAAGGACTCTAAAGAACCCACACACAGATAGCACATCCAAAGACAGGTCAACAGGTTTAAAACAGAGACACACAAAACCCTTTATCGCACAGAATCACAGAGGAGTTGAGGCTGGAAGGGACCTTGGGAGGTCATCTGTTCCAACCCCCTTCTCAAACACAGGCACCTACAGCCAGTTGTTCCTAGCTATGTCCCAAAGCCTTTTGAATATCTCCTAGGAGAGAGACTTCACCACCCACCTTGGGCAGCCTGTGTTAGTGCTCAGTCACACTCACAGTAAAAAGGTATTTCCTTGATGCTCAGAGGGAACCTCCCGTGTTTCAATTTGTGATCATTACCTCCGGTCCTGTCACTAGGCACCACTCAAATGAGACTGGCTCCCTCTTCTTTGCAGCCTCCCTCCAGGCAGTTATGTACACGGATGAGACCTCCCTGAGACTTCCCTTCTCCACATGGAACAGTCCCAGACTTCTCAGCCTTTCCTCATATGCTTCAGTACCTTAAACCTCCAGTGGCCCTTTGCTGGACTCTCTCCAACATGTCCATCACTCTCGTGTACTGGAGAGACCAGAACTGGAATCAGTACCCAGGTGTGGCTTCACCAGTGGTGAGTAAAGAGGAAGCATCACGTCTCTCAGTCTGATGATACTTTGTCTAATGCATCCCAGGATACCATTTGCGACCTTAGCCACAAGGGCACATTGCTGGCTCATGCTCAGCTTGATGTCCATACAGCTCTACAGGAATACTCTCACTGTGCTGACTTCAGGAAGCACAATACATAGAAGGATTTAAGTGTCTCCACTAAACACAGACTGAAAGATTTTGAAGCCATGAGAGACTGTGAGGCTGAAATTATATTAGGTTGTGGCAACACTAAAATCTCAACTGTTGTATGTTTGTGACGGAGCTTAAATTGATCCCTGCAAGACATTTCTAAATTTTGTTCAAAGTTACTGCATGACATATCCTTAAAGACAGTTACCCCATGGTAAAATTTTTATCTTGAAATGTATAGCTTCTTGGATTATTCCAAAAATAGATGCAAACAGACTGTTTCCTAAATAATCCCGTCCTGCCAGTGTGGAAGGACAAAACCAAGATCAAAATGCACACAGCTTCTACTGACGTAGCATCCAATTTCAAGCAAACAAAAGGACAAACAAGTTAACACTAAAATAAGTTAGCAAAAATACAGTCTGAGTTTTAAGATGGATCATTTCTTTAAATGATGTATGGATGATCTGTCAATAAGGGTCTAAATCACAGCCACTCTGCTAGCAGAACTAACAGCAACCATAAGCCTTATCTTCAACTTCTGGGCACACTTCACTTTACAGAAAAGGAGAAGAAAGCACCATATCGTCAAATGATTTCTTACTTAGGGATGTTAATATCAAATTTAGACATCACAAAACGAGGATTCTTATACTATAGGAGTGGTGCAAGGATATGATTTAGGGGTTACAGCAGAGTGGCAGGTTAATGGTTGGACTTGATGATCTTAGAGGTCTCCTCCAAACACGACGATTCTACGATTCTATGATCCTATGGTGGAGAAGTAAATATTTGCTGGAGAAGTAAAGATTCGATTTCATCAGAAATCATCCAGTTTCAGAAAGGGGAAGCAGGTAAGGAAGCAAGAGAACTTTCCTGTTTTAAGACAGGACACCTGAATAGCAAAAATCAAGGGCCAACAAAATCTACATCATCTTTGTAGCTTAAAAATCACTTCAGTTAGAGAAGTCTGAGGAAATCTATGTATCAGCCTTTCTGATCAAAGAATCAGAAAGGTATGTAACAAAGATCCTGGAAAGAGAGACGTTCACTTTGGGCCCCAAGAAAGGAGGAAAACCCCCATCAGTTATTATTTTTTTCAAAATTGATTTCTGAAGCAATGGGACTGAGATGCTGGGATGTCCTTAAACATCAGAATAAAAATTCTACAGCATTTTTCAATCTAAAAATTGTCAGAGATTACAGAAGGCCAAGTGAGGTAAAATTCATAAATTTCACTGAAAAAAGGGTGCTGAATTGGGATGATTGGTAACATGGGGAAACAAAGAGAATAAATGAGCATAATTTCTCTGTGCAGCCTTTGAAGATCAGCCTCTGCAGCAGCGAAGCTGGTTAAGTGTTAGCCGTAAGATTCTTGCCCATTTTTTGGGCTTCTGATGGAAACACAAACTTTCACATATGAAACAGAGTGAAACAAACATAAACAGCAGAAAGTTTTTTATAGAATCCTACACTGCAAAGTTACCAGAAAACTCTTGGGCAAAAAAGTACTTCCACAGGAACACTAGTCAGTCTCATCCTTCTAGCTGCAAATTTCTACAGACACATTGCCTGTCTTCAGTCAGCCTGAGAACTGCAATCAGTCATACCATGGATGTGGTATTGGGGCAGAAAGTCCCAGCTGAAGCTGAGACAGGTTTAGAAAGGATCATTTTGTATTACTTGACATTCTGCTCTTGGTGTAGAAACCACTCCTTAAATTCTTTGGAGAAGGAATCCCTGATAAAGATTGTATCTATCAAAACAACTAGCACACATATTTTGCCAAGAAGAGTTTTCTGGTTTACCTAATGGAAATGTTCTGTGGCAACAGCATCAGTAACATCATCCTGCCTTTTGCCAAGATTGTTGTTTGAAATGATTTCTTTTTATAGGCAGAATTAACAATGAAGTGGTATTTAGCTATATGAAAAGCAAGTTATGGTTACAGAATCATAGAACTGGTTAGGTTGGAAAAGACCATGAAGTCCAACCATTAACCCACCACTAAACCATGTCCCTAAGTGCTACATCTGCATGTATTTTCAATACCTCCAGGGATGGTCACTCCACCACTTCCCTGGGCAGCCTGTTCCACTGCCTGACCACCCTTTCAGTGAAGAAATTTTCCCCAATATCCAATCTAAACCTCCCTTGGCGCAACTTGAGGCCATGAACTCTCATCCTGTCACTTGTCACCTGTCAGAAGAGACTGGCATCAACAAGAGGAACCCAAGAATAAAGAAAGGAACAATTTTTTGTTCAGATGACAAATTATTCCTTCACATAAGATTGTGAAACATTAACAGGAATACATTGCATATATATAAGAAAGACCAACACAAGCTGAGTTAAGAAAAGGGTTTTACATGAACAAGGAAAACAGGGGAACATCTTTAACTATGGAAACTGTAGGGATTTAACTTCTAAATTTATCAAATAAAAGCTGAATACTACAGGACTGCTGTCTACAAATGTGTAGCATAAACACCCACCAGAACAAAAACAGACTGAGCAACACCACAGTAAACTTGGCACAACTAAATTTAGACCAGAAAGTAGGTTATTAGCCATCAGAGGATGGATGTTAGTAACTTGTAGTTTCTCAGCACTGGATTTAATCATAAATTATCAGAAATATTAATATCTTAAAGAGCACATAAAGGCCTATGAAAACAAAGTCAAATCCCATAGAACACATAACAAAAAAGCTTCCCAGATTTTGGAAAACTGTATCTATAAAATACTGGTCAAGGATTTCTCTCTAAAAAAAAAATAAATTAACTCCTTCAGAGCTCCACTTAGTAAATCTTAGGAGTCAAAATTACCAAAATCAGATACGGCATAAGTAAGCAATCGACAAAATTTCTAACCTTAAATAGGCCAGAAAAAGATAATTTATGTTTTAATTGCAATATAATGACCACAAGGGTGAAGTCCTGAATTTTGTTTAGTTAATGGACTCCTCTCTCCCTTGTATTTTTTTTCTAGTGACCCTCTAAGTTTCCAGCTCTGGTAGAGAACAGGAAACCAATAAACAGGTATCGAACTTCCAAGAAACTGCCTGAATTTATAACAAAAGTAAAATAAACTAAATAACTGAGGGATGTTCTGTCATTCATTTGAACCTTAAATATCTAGTGACTTCAGGTGAGGGTCAGAACCATGGTAATACATTCCAATAGCAGCAAGACTATTCTTCGTTTGGGGACTGGAGTTACAAGCTGATCTTGACAGCAGTTACTAATTTGAGCAATCCAAGGCCTCAACTCCCTGCTCCAAAAGAAATCCAGTACTAGGAAATGCTTGTTTAGGGATTTCAGTAACATGTTTTGGGGAAGATTATTGCTTTGACTTTTTAAAATGCTCCAATGCTTTTATATGGATGCTGAAAACAAACCTTTATAGTGTAGAAATTATGGAACGTAACAAAGCTGAGAGTCAGGAAAAGTTTACATATAAAATATAAAAACGGTGTGGGCTGTTTCATTTCTGTAATTCTCTCGTTCATTTCTTCTCAGATATGCAAATATGGCTAGAAAATATCACGCTTTTTGTTTCATGATACACTAATAAAATAAACATTACCTGTAACAAGCAAGAGGGGGTTGGGTACATTCTGACACTTTAAACCTGTAGTCTGCTGCAGTGATCTAGCAAGAGCTGGCAAAAATCTCTCTAGCTAAAGTTACATTTCATGCATTAAGATTTTGAATGTGATAATTCTATTTACATATAATCTGATGTTTCATTTGACTTCCTTCTCAAGAGTAAACATGCAACAGGGTTAAGTACACAGACCTGTGGTTACACTTTAAACAAAACAGGTCTTCTGTAAAGGTCAGTTCTATTATTTCAATAGCCTAATAATAAAACCTATCTGCTTCCATATGCCATTCCATTAAACAGAACCGGAGCACATGAAATACTGCCCTGCCAGCACTTTCTTCCCAAATTTTGGATTAAAACTCTCACAAAACACGCACTATGGCACAAGGATCATCTGTGATGTATACTTTACTGCTTTGAATCTTACCTAGAAATCTCTGCTTGGGAATTCTTCTCTCCATCAACTGTAAACGGTGATGCTCCAGTTAATAATTCATACATAAGAACACCAACACTCCACCAATCAACAGCCTATAGAACAACAGTAATTATCTATGTTTAGATATGAAGTAAAATTGTTAACAAAAGAAAGAACAAGCCAATACACTTGGAAAGCAACTAGCATAGGAACAACCTACCAGTCAATACAAAGGCAAATCTCGATACAATAAAACAAAAACAACTGCAGTACTTATTGGAAGTATTTCCCATGATAAATTAATTTGATTCTGAAATCTCCCCACTTTGCTTCATCAGCTAATTTCTCAAGCTGAATTCTTTCAATTGAGTACTAAATTGCCTTTTATTTTTTACACCCTAGAATTAATTCTTAGGTTTTTTACCATTGTGAAATAAGAATTCTATAATGTACTTGAAATAACAGAGGAACCTAAGCCTTGCTAAGTAGTAGTGGTATGTGAGCTTTTATGAGCTTAAGACTGAACCTAAGGAAGTATTTAAAAGCACAATTTAATATCATAGGACAAGTTAATCCAGGCACTTGAAAATGCTGTGGAATTTTATCTTATATTCATAGAACAGCTTGGGTTAAATGGGACTTTAAAGATCATCTAGTTCCAGCCCCTCTGCCATGGGCTGGGACACCTTCCCCCAGAGCAGGATGCTCCAAGCCCCATCCAACCTGGCCTGGAACACTTCCAGGGGATGGGGCATCCACAGCTTCTCTGGGCAACTTGTGCCAGTGCCTCACCACACTCACAGTAAAGGATTTCTTCCTCTCATCTAATCTAAATCTCTCCTCATTTAGTTTAAAGATTCCTATAGTATCATTTCTTGAGCTTGTCCAGGTCCCTCTGGATGGCATCCCATCCTTCAGGTATTTTTTTTTTTTAATATTATCATTTTGTTAATGTTATTTGAAAACCCCTTTGCTTAAATATTTTGCTCACTGTTTGTCTGTTGAAAAAACTTCAAGTTCCTTAGACAGGTAGTATCAGCCTCTGACAGTTTTTTCCAAATCTGACAGATTTTCAAGGAATTTGATTAAAACCACAGGGCTTTCCTGGTATTGGATCTATGACAACCTTGAGCATGATTTCAGCCAATTTGTTTGACCTTTTTGCTGCTTTGCTCAAGCAAGGTTTTCAGAAGAGCAACATCTCCAGCACTGCACTGCTGCAACGGATCACAGGCAAAAGAGGTTTTTTCTTTGTTAAAGGACTTTAGTAAGTAAGGATCTAGCACAAGCCTTGTCACCCTCACTTTGGCAATTATCTATGACAACCTTGAGCATGATTTCAGCCAATTTGTTTGACCTTTTTGCTGCTTTGCTCAAGCAAGGTTTTCAGAAGAGCAACATCTCCAGCACTGCACTGCTGCAACGGATCACAGGCAAAAGAGGTTTTTTCTTTGTTAAAGGACTTTAGTAAGTAAGGATCTAGCACAAGCCTTGTCACCCTCACTTTGGCAATTTTCTGTATTTTGTATTACTTTCTTTTTTTTTCATTTTGCATGGGCTTCTCCACATGGTACAGATATTGCTTAGCTATGGTGATCCAGCACTGCAGCCACTCCTGCCACTGCACATCAGGGGCCTTAGAGAGATGGACCTTGGAAACACATGTGATATTTGGCTTCCCAAACACTAATCATATTAATCATATCTCTGATACCCCATAACTTACAAAATATTTCCTCTCCTTCAAAAGAAAAGATGCTACTATGAATAATAAAGGAAGCAGTTTAGTCCTTTCAATAAAATTAATTTAACTACAGGTGTTAGAACTCCTCAGTTTTACAGCTATGAAATTTGCAGATCAATGAAACTGAAGTTCTGCTTTACTTATATTGGCTATATTAACACAATACGAGAAGACAATTAGTGAAATTATGACAATTTGGCCTCATACTTTAGGTCTTTTACTTCAAAATACATGCAATCTGATGTTTCATATATTCAGCCAAGAGTATCTAAAAGATCTAGCTGAAAAGGTTTCTGTACTATTAATAATTATCTTTGCAAATACATAATTATCAGAGAAAATCCCAAAAATCAATATTTTCTTGACGTGTGTTTTACAAAAAGTATCTGCAGAATCAGAAATCAAACTTTCAAAATAGTGAGATACTAGAGCAAGGCTTTTAGATAAACAGTGCCATTCTCTAGGAGAGATTACAAATCATAAACACTGATTAATAAGAACACAGCACACTAAAGCAATCTCATTTTTTCTTTTTGTAAGGTCTTTGAGCTGCTAGATAGAGAGTATAAAATACACTAAAAACCCTCTAACACTGTCACATGACACTGCCAGTGCTGAGGTGGTAAGTGTGTGCTGTAAACAACTAACATCACATTCAGAACTGCAAATTACCCTTATTTATCAGCTAACTTTTGGTATCAAAGCATGAAGCATCTATACATCCAATGAAAATATCCAAGAGAACCAATGATAACAGAGCAGAGATTCCCCTTTAAATCAGCAAAAAGATTGAGTTTGTAAGCATTTGAGGAGCCAGAACCATAATACAAGGTGAGTGAGGCATTGGAGAGATGCTCTGAAACTGAAAAGACTAAACTAAGAGAGTCAGGAAAGAGCTTCAGTTTATAAGTTTTTAAAATTCCATTTTTAATAACAACTGGGCAAGCAGCACAGTAGAAAAAGATGCAGAGGTTGTAGTGGAATTCAAAGTAGGTGTGAGACAATGACTAAGTGAAAAGACAAGGTACATTCTATTTTATGTTGAATAGAAGAATCCAGGAGTTACTTCAAACTGCCAACTCCTTGCTGAAAACACTGTGCCCACTACAGTGCTCCCTCGCTGGAGGCCAAGTCAGACCCAAAGTCAGAAGCAGAATGCATAGATAAGGAGAAGAAATAACCTTCTCAGGCAAAAGTCAGACTGAATCCAGCTAGTCCGGAAAAAAAAAGATGGAGAGTGACATAAGATTTTCCAGTTCTTAAACAGACTGCTGGAAGAGGAACAGTCATCAACTACATTCTGTGACCCTCAACAGAAAGCCAAGTCAACTCAATCTACAGCAAAAAAAACAGCGATTAAATCTTCTTATATGCTCACTTCCCAGTGCAGTGAGCAATCTGAATAATTTGCCTAGGAATATTGTATCATTATTTTGTGGAGTAGGTTTTTTTTTTTGTTTCAAACATCCTCTGTGAATTATTGTTGTCTTGATCTTTCCGATCAATTACTGATACTTTGATACATAATAAAACTTGAGCCTCAAGCCAAATAATTAATTTCTCAATATGAGAACATTTATAATCTTAATAACTCGTTCCATACTTCACTAAAGATAATGGGATTTCTCTGCTGTCCAATGTAAAACACATATCAGAATTAGCCACCAAACAGTCCTTTTTCCACTCTGAAATACATTTTTTTATGTAAAAGAAAGCAAGTGCCAGGTAAGTTTATTGTTCCAGTGCACATTTAAAACAAATTTTGAATAGAACACAAATAAGCCTCAATACCTTTATAAATATTCCTTTTACTAAAGAGTAAAAGGAAATACATCAAGACACAACTGAAGATACAGGCAATAATCTATTTTAGGACAACCTGAAATAACACATGCTGAAGTAAGAGACTGCCACATTTATTTTCCAGAAACCCCTGATGCTGAACAAGTGTAGCCGAAAGAATCAGTTTATTTCAGGAATAAAATTAGAACATACCTTATCATGTCCTGTGTCTCCTCCTCTTACAATATCTGGAGCCATGTATTCTATTGTTCCACAGAAGGAATATGCTCTCTCATTCTAGAAAAAAAAAAAGAAAATAAAATTTATGTCAAATGATTATATTATACAAATCCTATGGGACAGATATGGCTAACAGTTCCAAGATGCTGGCAGCAATTCTTCTCCAAATAGCTCAGAACTGCTCGCTAAATAATATTCCATTATAAGCAGAGATGTATGGCAATAATGCTACAGAATATTTAGCCTTCTATGAAAAAAATAACATGTCATAGGTTTGTGTTGCAGTCTAAGGTAAGCACACAAAAATTAATGTATTGATATTTTAAAAACTTTCCCATACATCTAAATGATCTACACATTTCAGAACTAAACAAGACTCCCCAAGGTAATAGAGATACACATTCTGAAGGCTGCAATATCCATACTCTAGATAACAAATGAAACCTTTTCATTAACAAGAGAATTTCATTGCAAGATGTGCAATTCGACTAAAAATTGGATACAAGATCCTTTGGGTTCCCCATATTCAGGGAATGACCTCTAGGAAAATAACTTTGTTTCGCAACACACATATATAAAAACACAACATTCTCTCAAGAAGACACTTGGAGAGAGACAAGAGAGAGAAAGGCAGACAGAGTTGTAACTTTAATTTTATTCTACAGTGAATTATTCCCTTGATTATGCTCAAAACTAAGCTGCTTTCACAGGCATGTATAATTGTTCCCTGGTAGTGATTTACCTTTGAGGTCAACATGAGGTCATGCTGTACCTTGCTAATGACGAAAGCACATGTGTTTGGGCCATGCAACATTGTTCCTCCCTTATCCTTCAAGCTTCTAGCATTTTGGGGAGAGATCCTGATAGGTCCTTTAAAGAAGAGTGTTCAAAAAAGCAAATATTTCAAAAGTCAGGTTTTACATTTGTAGATTCAGATTTGGAGTTTAAAACAGGATATAAGAGACTACACTATCAAGAGGAAGTTTCTAAAAGCAGAAACAGTGCCCAGTGCTACCCTGAGGCATAAAAATTAAACAGTCAAACAGCATATTATTGAACTGTATTTCTTAAAATACATATACTGTGACTGGTTTTGGGGGCTAAACTTCCCAGTTCGAAATAGTTATAGGCCTCATTTTGTTCAAATATTTACTTGAAATATTCACTTCTGAGACAAAACCATAGAATAATGAACTTTGCAGGACTCCACTCTCTTTTGACACAACTATTGTTTATCTTTTTCAGTACCTGTTATCTAAAAGAAAAATAGTGCAATAAAAAGCATGAACAAAGACAAATGTCAGAAATTCCTATCCTTCCATCAGCCAATCTAAGGCTACTCAATCTCTGTTCTTGTTTCCTTCAGCTGCAAGGGAGGGAGGGAGGGGGGAAAAAGGGAAAAAACAAAAAGAAAGGGGAGTAAAAAATGCAAAAGGAAACTCTTCTTTACTTGCTACCTCTCAAAGAGTAAAGATAATGCAGCCAAACTGAGATTATCTAAACGGCTGTCTGAAAGCAAAGCATTCTGACCCAACTACAGCTTGACACAGATTTGCCTTCATAAGATGCTGTAATGTCCTAACTCCAAAAGAGCTGAAGTCAAAATCTGGATACTTCTTTGTTAGAAACCTCTGTTTACACTGTGTTTTATTAAGTTACAGACCTCATCAATCAATGTTACTTAGAGAACACGGTTTTTAGAGTGTTAAGTTTCACTAGGAACACCTATGGAAATTGCCATTGTTAAATACGTCTCTTACAGGGAGTCACTAATAGGTTTTGCTATTATGAACTGCATGTGGGTTTAAAACCACTTTCAAAGAATGTTACCTCCAATAACATTTCATTTTTTGTCCTGTTCTGGTCTCCTCAGTACATGAGAGACATGGACACACTGGAGAGACTCCAGCAAAGAGCCACAAATATAATTAAGGGACTGGAACATACGAGAAAAGGTTGAGAAAGCCCAAACTGTTCCACCTGCAATAGGGAAGGCTCAGGGAGATCCCATCAATGTACACGAATGCCTGAATGGAGGGTGTAAAGAAGAGGGAGCCAGGCTCTTTTTAGTGGTGCACAGTGACAGGACCAGAAGAGGTTCCCTCTGAACATCAGAAAACACATTTACTGTGAGGGTAACAGAGCACTGGCACAGGCTGCCCATGAACGTTGTGGAGTCTCCTTCCTTGGAGATCTTCAAAAGGCTTCTGGCCTTGGTTGTGGGAAACCAGCTTTAGGTGACTGTGTTTGTGCAGGGGATTGGACCTCTGGAGACCCCTTCCAACTTAACCATGTGATTCTCTCACAAACATCACTGTAAGTTCTATTTTAAGATTCATTTGTGAAATCACACTTCACTCACAAGTCAAACATGCAGGACCCTCCCTGCCCCAATTTCAAAAACCACAACCAAATCCTACTTTTAACCCCCTCCAAATTTACATTTACTTCAACTTTATAACATGAATCCAAATTCCAGAATCCACATTATTAATACTTTCACGATACAAGATGTAAGACAAGCATGTTATTAAACAATAGCTAAACCTGGATTACCCTACAGGTGAATTCTTACTGAACACGATGTCTTGCAAATATTTGAGCTTTCTGGCTTGAATTTTTTTGCCTATTACAGGATGCTCATTTTCTTCCCTCGCTCAGTATGCCTGCCTTAAACATTGTGGTTCTCTCCTCTGAGTTGCAGAACAGCAAGCAATCAGACACTAATGGACAGAAACAGGAATGTGGCTAACCCATCACTAATAACTGAGTATGACAATATTGACCTTATTTTTGAGAGGGTGTCATTATGGTTGATCCAAATCAGTAAATTAGTGCTTTGATGTTTACAGATAATCAGGAGATAGTCTTCTAGTACACAATAGATGGTTATAATTTCTTTTTCTTTTCCAAGTTCATCATCATTCCTGAATGTTAATGCAGCAGCATATCTTTCAGTAAAGGTAAATAAAGTGGCTACTTCAAACCAGCTAGCTGCTCAAGAGAGGATCAGGTTTTCATGAAGCCTCTGATACAAAAAGAATTTTTTTAAGAGTTCTTGATCAGTGAACATAGACAGGTTCACATGGACAGCCTGAAAGTTCACCTGGTTAAACCATCTCTCTGTTAAAATACAAAAACAAGTTATATTCCATTATTACCTTTTCTTCAAGATGAGCTACACAGTGACATGGTAGATGCCTCAATGTATATTACCAGACTGTTTCTAATACTGTAGTACTACACACAGGGCAGACTTTCTAAATTTCCCCACATCAGCTAAGGCAATACAAAAAAACCCATGGTGCACTGCCCTCTTTTCAAGTTCCTTGCAATCATTCTGACTGATCTGAGCATCCTAGTGAAATGTAACTGCTTTAATTTGCTAGAGTAGTTTCAGTGCCATGCCTGTATGATCTCTGAAGTCTTTTCTCCAGATTATCTATTTTGGCATCCATTTTTTCTTTTCCTTCATCAAAAACACAAAGAGCATTGAGCAGCTTTAGTACAGAGAATTAGAATTCTGTGACTGTCCAAGAGAGAGGTGTGTAATGCAGATTAGCATTCATCCTGGAAGACAGACACTTCACCAACAAAAACCTACCTCAGAGCAGTCTTCTTTGCTAAGGCTATGTACACTGACTTTGGCAGCTTGACCACAATTACACCAGTTGTGAAGATCAAAATACCTAGCTTAAAAGTTCAGACAGAAGGACAGAGGTCTTGCACCACCATGTTCTTGATCTTGGCATCATCATTTGGCTCTGCTTTATAACCAAGGAATGCCAGGCAGGCATTTGAAACTACCTAAAGTTGTAGAAAGCATATGTATAAAGTTTTCTCCTCAATGACAGAGAGGTCTTACGCCTTCAGCATTGTCTAATGAGCTCCCTCATCAAGTAAGAAAAAAAGAACATTAAGACCAACAGAAAACCAAAAGGATGAAACTGCATTTCACTGCAGAGAGTAATCAAACTCACCACATCTACAGGAAGGGCCTGACTGACAGAGAAACAGTCACTGTTGTCATACATGGATGTGTCCTTTAGAGCACACATCTTGGTCTACAGCAATGCAAATTCAGTTCAGCAACATATGTAATGGTTGCTCAGACAGTTATTACATCTTGTAACTGAATAAACTGTTCAAAAGGTCGTAACACGGTATATGGGACAAGAACTACAATTTCAAAGTGAACCACAGGAATTAAACAAGAGCTCAAGACAGCCAAGGAATCACACATGCTCAACATGCTCCTAAAAGGCTCATGTCTACTGGCCAAACGGCCTTTCTGCAGCCAGCTCTTTGGAAAAAGGGCTACTCCAGTATGTCTGATTTAAGAAGATACTGTGCTGGAAGGACGATGTTAGTTTCCAGTGCCACAAAACTCACACAGCCCAGAGGCACTGCAAATGTCTGATTCAATGTCCTAACACATCCAAAAGAGCACGGGATCTTGGGCAAAGGAACAGCAACAACAGATTCTGTGCAGGTGTTTCCCAACACCCAGGAGAGGAAAGCCTGCTTTACTTAATCACATGTACCCAAAGATCTGCAGCAGAGAAACAAATACTCAGCTGAAGAGATCTTCCGCTAGGAGGACACAGGTAGACAACTGCCTGAGTGCCAGGCCCAAACCAGTATTTGGGGGGAGAAAAATTAAAGGAAATCATTCCTAGAGCAAATGACTTGATCCAAAGAGACTGTTACACAGTATTATAACTCCTTCAATAAGCAGAGAACATCATCAGCTCAGGGCCTAAAAAAATCACATTAATTTCCCTCTGGAAACTGAGATCTGCATAACTGGAAAATGCACCTTGTGATTGTCATGCTTACTCATAGCATGGCAGACAAGGAATCCAAATCAGCTTGAATTAATGTACAGAGAACAGTTTTCAGAGCTCCAAAGCAGTCCCAGAGCAAAAAAACTAAAAACACGACCCACACTGAAACGTTCAAGACTCAAGCAGGCAAGAGGAGGTTTAGATTAGACATCAAGAAAAATTTCTTAATGGAAAGGATTGTCAAGCATTGGAACAGACTGCTTAGGGAATTGATGGAGTCACCATCCTTTAAGTGTTCAAAAACTGTGTGGCTATGGCACTTGAGGACATGGTTTAGTGGTGAACATGGTGGTGATACCAGGCTGACAGTTCGACTTGATGGTCTTAGACAGCTCTTCCAACCTTAACAATTCTGTGGCTCTGTGATTCTAAGGACAGACGCGTTGAGTAGCTCCCAAGTCAATGGTGTCATCAGTATGTTGCTACAGGGCACTAAAGAAAATACAATTTCTACTTAGACTTCTGCAGGTAACTAGAAGTTACATCAAGATAAAGACAAAATCGGTAGAATGCACCCATCCATTGCCACGTTGGCTGTTTGTACAAAGGGCAGACTGAGCAAACAGGAGCATGCCATTTGACCATTGGAAAAATGGAAGTAAAAATAAAAACAAAGAAAAAAATCAAATAAAGTCTTAAGCACCCAAAAGATTGTGCTTCAGAGGCCTCGGGAACAAACCAAACACACATCAAAGCAAAGCACCCAAACAAAACCATGAAAGAAGACTACAGAGGTATGAATGCTGGAAAGCATGAGTTGAGATAAAGCTACCTACCAGAATACTAACACAGGTAAAGCAAAACAAGAACCCCCACACCTGCAAAGAATAACCAGATGCTCTATCTACAGTAGCTGGCTTGGAATACTGAGACACATTCCAAGTACATTGTTCTACACGTGTGCACTAGCCTAAGGGAAGCATCTATTTGCCATGCAAATATTGCTTTGGGAAAACGCTTCAGAGCTTGAGCGTTTGTGATTTTCATACCAAAGTGTGAATGCAGATGTGGAAAGCACTCAAGTGTCTTAAGACAGTTATTCTGCCATTCAAAGGTGCATTATTTAACATTTAAATGGCCTTTGAAGTACTACTTCAACTTGATGAACTGCATCCAAACAACACATGCCACTGCTTCAACAGACACTTGGGTCCTACAGCTTATTTTATTCACAAGTCTTTGTGCAAACAAAGCCAGAGCATTAGCCAAGTATTCACTGAACCCATTCTATTCAGCATTCAAAATCAGGACCCACTTCTCCACCTACATGAAGGGCCACCTTTGAAACAGAACAGATTGCTTCTGTTCAGCTACTTACTGTACAAATATTTGTTCTTAACTGAGCTGGACTACTACCTTGAACATCAAACATGACACACTCTGAAACTGTACTACTATCACGTTCCTTCAAACCATGAAACTTGACTCCTTAAATAAATAAATGAGTAGCACTGAGAGGCACAGGGCAAGAGGATGCAGTGGCACAGAACCTCACTGAAGGCTTTCAGGGCTGCTCCCAAGACTGTCTCTCCATAAGTTCACTGAAAAACTCTCCAATCCAGACAAGAATGAATTATTGGATCTTGTCGCATTTTTGTTATGGAGAAAAACCAGAATTACTATGCATGTTTTGACTGGGTTCTTCCATGGTTTTAAGCAACATTCTTATGATATTTCAATGCCTGCCCATACTTGTCAGTTGGCAAGTTAAATTGCCTCATTCACTTAATCTGACCTCATCATTATGAAGGTTTCAAAATGCCATGACCCAGCAAGATAATTTAGCTAAACTCTGTATATTTGGGCTTCTTTTTAGCAGTCACCTAATTAACAGACTATACTTCATATATTGGATAAACACGGAACTGTCTGTGAAGTTTCTCAAATGACTATTTTGTGGTATGATTATTACTATACTAACTGTACCTAAAAAAATAATTCTATTTCTTAACTAGTGATTCATACAAGTTCTGAACAGGAAACTCACAAAATTATTTCTATGACTTCTCATATGCGTCTTCTCACAGGGTCTTAAGTTTGTGCGCTGAAGATTGAGCTTTTTATTGCATCAGCTACATGAGCCTAGCAGAAGAAAAGTCAGTCCTGCTCAAAACACATACACTCTATCAGTCTCTTGTGAAGGTTCGATGATAGCAACTCACATCCCTGATACACGCTCAAGAAGGCTTTGGCAAACAATTGTTGAGGAGAGCAATGCTGTCCCAAAAGATGCTCAGTATCTAAAATGTATTAAGAGTATTTAACAGTTCCTGGCCCTAATTAAAATTGAATGTGCAGAAGTCCCAACACTGCATAAATATTTCTAACTGCTACCTCCCAGTGAGGAGAAGCCATCTCAAATGAAACCTGTGGGTTACACTTCCACACATGGTCTCTCTCAAAGAGGGTAAGGCAGAAACAGACTCCAATTCAGAACCAGATATGGCAGCAAGAGGCAACAGTACTGGACACACACTAAATAAGCAGTGAATCCTCTTGAAGAATAATGCAAATGTGTTTTTGTGAGGTTCCACAAGCTTATTTGTGTGCAAATTTATCAGTCTTCATATAATACAAATAGCTTCAGCCACACTGGCACGGCAATTGACCCTTCTCTTCTATGGCTTTACAAATTTCTTAGTGAATGATGGAGAACATTTTGAACAATACACTGTCCCTTCTAATAATTTTATTTTATTCAATGCATATTTGGAAATTGTCAGGAGCATCACTCATTCTACTGTTTTTATGCGGCCGTTGAAGAAGAAAATAATTAGTTAAGAAATAAGAAAATTCAGACAGCAAAGGCTAGAAAGGATTTATTATGCTAGTGCATAGTAAGAGTAAGACTTAACTAGGTGTATGGACCCACCTAAAGAGTTTCACAGGTTGTCAATTTAAATAATTTTCTTCCCCTTTTAACAGCAACATAAAATCCATTTCTCAAGTCTCCTCAATGCCTAAAGTAGTAGATAATTTCTAGGTATGAACAGATGCCAGGCTTTGTACTGTGCCAAAGAACTCTTAACTGTTAGTCTTCATCTGACTAATCCAGGGAAGCATGCTGGAGTAAAGCTATCTTAATTGTTTAAACAAATGCTTCAAGTCCAAAGTTGTCTTTCTTCCTTTGTGAAAGGTAACTCCCAGGTTGCAGCGATTAGACCCACTCTGGGCTCTATCAGTAGTGTTGCAAATAGAATCCATCAGAAATGCAAAAAATATAACACAATTTCTAGAATACAAGAGGCAGTATCATTATTGTTGCTATTTTGTACAGCTGTGAGTGTTATGTAATTAGAGTCCTAGAAGTTGTAACTTAGAACTTTGCTACAAGCATAAACAGTGAAAACTTTCCTAGAATAACTATGGCAGGGCTCTGAGTTTATCAAGTCTCTGCAACCTCTTCCCCCAATCCCAGGGGTTTAGGCATCTCTGCTTAAGACCAACACTAACAAACTGCAGCTATGATGTGGCCACAACATTGGTGCACCGGGGCAGATCAACCGATATCGTCTACCTGGACTCAGGCAAAGCATTTGAGACTGTCCTGCATGACACCCTTGTCCCTAAGTTGGAGAGACATGGATTTGATGGGTGGACCACTTGGTGGATAAAGAACGGGCTGGACGGTCACAAGCAAGGATTTGTGGCAAATGGCTCATTGTCCACTTGGAGGCCAGTGATGAGTGGTGTCCCTCAGGGGTTGGTGCTGGGGCCAACACTGTTCAACATCTTTGCTGGTGATATAGTCAGTGGGATTAAGTGCTCCCTCAGCAAGTTCACTGACAACACCAAGCTGTGTGGGGCAGTCACAGCTGGAGGGAAGGGATGCCATCCAGAGGGACCTTGACATGCTTGAGAGGTGGGCCTGCCAGCAGATGCCTTGAGAACAGGCAGTTAAAAGTGAGAGCAAGAGCAGCTAAACCTGGCACTGTGTGCTAGGCAAGACATGTGACCTGCACCTCCATGACCCCAAAACATAACTCAATGGAAGGCCACACCCTCACCTAATGTCAAGTGGAGGCTCAAGATACCCTTTCCACAGACTTGTACAACAGCTGTGTTTGCTTTCACAGTGCAATGCAACTGCAATTCTGAAAGGAATTCTTTAAACTCGTTCCTGATAATGAATTTTCTAAAGCAAATAACTAAGAGGAAAGAAAGCAAAAGTCTCAGATCTGCAAGCAAAAAAATTCAGAAACAGTACATTATTGTGTGGGAGGAATGCAAGTATGTACCACTGTCAACTTGGATGAACATTTTGTATTAGGTTCTTCTCAAAATTCCAGTTTTTTGGAAGGCTTGTTTTCTTTTGAGAAGAGAGAGGTAACAGTACCAAAAGAGAAGAACAGTATACAAAGCAAAACCTGAAAAAGTCATCTTTCTTCAAAGAGAGGCAAAATTATAAGGTATAGAAGAGTACTGATTCTGGGAAGAAGTCTACTACCTGCCACTGCAAGCCTTCAAAAAGAATAGACACTTTTTTAAAATATGTCAAATAAACATTTATAGTTTCAGAGAGAACCAGATGTAAAAGGTAGAGGAGTAGGAGTGGACATTTTTGCTCAACTGCAATCCATCGGGTTCTAAATTCATTTACATTTGGCCACGAATCCTTGGTCATAGGTTTTACACACCTGGTTGTCCAAGTTTTGTTGAAGTTAGGTATTCACAGTAATTTAAGAGGAAAAAAAAAAATCTGTGAGAAAAAAGGATTAACAACAATGGCAGCATTTGCCCTCAAAAGGTTGCTTGTTTTCCCTTGGAAAACAGAAACACAATTTTCCTGAGTTGACTAGCAACATATTCCTCTAAGATCCAATAGAAGATACTAGTCTATTTAACACACATTGGTGTTTCTGCCCAAAATGGCATTTTTTTGGAAGAGGTGTATTACGGTAAGAAAACAATATCCTTAAAGCAGTGTAAGAAATCATGATCTGTCTTGCAAAAATTCTTAATGCCACCTTAAGATTTTGGCATCAAAATCTGGACAGAATTAATTTTATGCTCTGGTCTTCTACATTAGTGCTTTATTCTGGGAAAGGACCGTCTTCTTCCTGATAAGCACTGAAAAGGGAAACCTCTTGGGCAAAGGCTTGAACAGTCATCTGATCACTGGTGACCTGGTTTTGCAATTACACTAGTCCAGCTCGGTGATGTGCCTTTGGAGTGTTTGGTATGTTCTTAATACTCAATTTCAGGACACTTAAAACACCAACACAAGTACACTAGCTAAAGCAAAAAGGTTTTGCCATTGTTTCATTTCCTTTTCCAAAATAAGGCAAATAATGAGTAATTGTCCAGACAGATCTATAACCCATGTTAACTTCTGTGGGCTAATTTCACTATTCGGTTTACCCTTTCTTCCTTTTTCCTCTTTGCAGAAATGCAAATCTGCTCCTTATAAATGTGTTTGTTACGTCTACATCATAGAATCGTGAAATTTTAGGGACCGGAATGGACCTTACAGATCATCTAGTCCCAACCCCCTGACACGGGCAGAGACACCTCCTCACTAGATCAGGTTGCTCAAGGTCTCATCCAGCCTGGCCTTGAACACCGCCACGGTCACGGCAGCCACCACGCCCCTGGGCAACCTGTGCCAGTGTCTCACCACCCTTAGAGTAAAAAGCTTCTTTCTAGTGTCTAACATAAACTTTCCCTCCTTCAGTTTAAACCCCATTACACCTTGTCCTATCATTGCAGTTCCTGCACTGAACAATTATTTAACTAAAACACAAACAGACAGACTCAGTCCTCTGCAGTGTGGATTTTTTTGCTCATCTTTGCAAGAGAATGCTCAGTGTTCAGAGCATGCACTAATTGCAATGATCAGACATTATCCCTTTAATTGGACAATTGTAAAGGGTCTCAAAAAGTTAAATGCACAGCTCACAGGCCACTCAAGTGAGATGACAGTTCCTAATGCACTAAGTGAGTCAAGTTGTAGTCACTTCCCTCTGTCCTGGACTACCTTTAAACTGCACTAAGAATGTGTACAAATCTCCTCCTACTTCATCTACCAAAACCCATAGTGGACTAACCTCATTTTTATCATTTTTCCTTTAATGAAATGTCCTTTAAAATTGCTTAAAATTATATACCAATTTTCTTTCCAGAACAAAATGTTCATTCCATCATCTAATAAATGAAAGCAAACAACAGTTCAACAGTGAAAAGCATCTGAGAGTTATAACTAAAATTTGCAACTCTGATCAAGAGAGAGTTTCAAGTGGAAAAACAATAATGTATGTGAACTATTCATCCTACACATCAGACTGAAGTACACAGATATCCACTGTGTACTTCAGTCTATCCACACTGACTTAGATTCCAATTCAATCATCCCTCATACAGAAGATACACTTTTATTTATTGCTGAGGCATTTGTAAGCTTGCAGACACACTGAAGACTGACAACATTCAGTATTTACTACATAATATTTTTTAAACTTCATTAAGCAAACACAAAAACTTCAAAACAAACTTAGGCTAATGCAAAAGATTTGTACCAGTGCAGAAGAACTGATATACTTTGATTCAGCTGATATAGTTCACTGTACTCTGGAAGAAAGTGTACTTTACTGGATTTAATTAACAAGAAAAATATTAGCTATTATGCATGGTAAAATAGATTATTTTTATTGTAATTAAATGAATATGCTCAGATTATTTCTTCTAAGACAAAGATTTCCATATATACTAATATATGATTTTTAGTGTAGTTGCAAAACTAAAGCAAACGTGAGTGGGAAAGCAAGATTTTTAAAAATGAAGTGGCATTTTAGCAATAAACATGAAAATTAAGACCAGACCTGATGACTAGGTTAAAGTGACATTGAGCAAACCAAAACAATTCCAGCACACAAGCAGAGCTATTAATGAGATAAAGAGATTAAAATATGCCTAAGCCACAAATCCAGAAGATAAAGATAATACACAAGAAACAAGATGGAAAAGAAAAATCCCAAATGATAACTTAGGAGTTTTGGCTTTTTTAAAAGGTAAAGGTATTGCAGGACTCTTGAAGAAAACAGCAACACTGAAGTGACTGCACTTTTGCAATGAACAAAACAGTGCTGTAGAAGGTTCGTGTCCTACCAATTCTCCATGTCCCCAATAACTTCTATTAATGTCATGTGCAAATATATTTTACATGCCCAGTTAGACAAAAAGGCTACTGAGATGCATGAAAGCATAAGGATAAAACGCGTATTTTTTTACCCCAACTTTCTTTGCAATTCAGCCCAGAGTCAAAAATCAGAAAGACTAGCCTTAGATTCATCACAGGGCTAAGAATATAAATGCCATAAAAAAGTAATAAAGGTACTATTCTTTTCAATCTCTTCATTTCTTACCTAATCCCATCCTGTGGTTAGGCCAGTAAAACTGTGGGTCTTCATGTGATATTAAATAAAGTTTGAACAACAGGAATTATTTCATCCTTAAATACCTTGTGATACTGACCTGCCCTACATGAAAATTATCAAACTACTTTACTCTAGTCAGGTTATTTCTTCTTTTGGCATGTAAATAAAAGCATTTGGCTTCATTTAAAAGATAAAACAAAAGCAAAACCACAGCATCGTTTCACTTGTACAAGACAAATTTCAGGTTTTAGCCAGAGAGTAGAATAAAATGCTTTAAAGCTCTTTAAACCACACTGCTTTCAGCTTGGATTTTTAGTTCTTGCATGTTATAAGCACTTTCACACAATAACTGTAAAACAGAGGGGATATTTGACAATGCTCTCTTCACACTCATGCTTCAGTAGCTGCGTGGCAGAAATCAATAGGTTTCTGTTTTCCTACAAGTCACATGCATTTGCTTCCTTTCACTCAAACAGTGCTCAGGAAAAGCAGCTTCCCACCTCTTCGTTATTGAATAGTCAATCTGCTATAATTATTGTAGTCAAGAATTAGTACACTCTTTTTATTACAAAACAACTTCTGTTAAGATTCTGTACTTGCTCAGGTACCTGGAAATATTTAACAAATCATCAGATTAAATCAGGGATAATGAAAACACTGAACCATGATGTTTTCTAACAAGCACCCCTAACTACAAATCCATCCAAAATTCCTAAAAACATGGTAAAGATTTCTCTCTGAGAACAGTTCTAAACACAATACATGCCTGTACTATGATAATTTTTATACATTTTTAATAAGCTAAACATATCTTGTTTCAGGAAACCAAATCCAAAGAGGGTTACCAGCATAAATTCCACCAAGTATACATTTTTAATGGCAAAGTTTTTGCAAGAAGCAGGTGGAACAGGAAAGACAGGTGAGTAAAGGGGGGAAAGGGAAGCATACTGCTTTGATTAAATGGCAAGTGCTACCCTTATCTGACTTATAAAGCTGTGTAATTTCACTTTAAAGTGCTGCCCATTGAGCACAAAAACAGTCAAAGCTGTGCAGTTGTACAGGCCAATTCTAGCTGCTGAAAGTACATCAGTTCAGATGTGTAAGTTAAGTATCTTTTATAATGAACTCTAAGTGTTTCAGCAGTAGCTGAATTGTCTATTGAGAATACAATGTGAAATGCCAATTTTTTATGTGTAAATGGGTCAATTTTAATAATGTTTAGGTTCAGTAGCTAAATTACAACAGCACACATGAAAACTGTAGTCAAGTGCAGGCAATTTCTTAGATTTTGAAAGCAAATAATACCACTGCAATTACTTTTTTTCTTACAACACTAGAAATGTTGAGCTTGTTTGACAGTCAAGACAAATATAAAATGCGAAGGAGACTAAGAGAGAAAAATACAGTTAAATGAAGAGATTTCTGAGGTACATACTGAAAACAGAATGGATTAGAACCAGAGGAGCCAACATTAAATGACCAAGCTTTCTTTAATGATGGGAGAAAGAAGAATCCAGTTCAGAGTGTGGAAAAAGCAGACAGGCATCTCTGATGCTTATCCAAGTCCTCACCTTTCCTTGCACTGGTTGTAAATGACCTCCCAAAGGGAGCACAGATGAGATATACTTCTTAAAACAAACTGGTTTGAGACTTAAAGGTTTTGATTTACTGTGGCATTGTTAACAGTGTTCAGCTTCATTCAACTTTGGCTCAAAGGCTGGGGAGACTGCTCCTTGTCTCTCCCAGCAGTGCAGGAATACCATTCTGTGTAATCTTCTTTGTCTCTTGTGCCCAGCACAGCTCCTCTCACAGCTCTAAGCAGGTCCCACTCTCCCTAGCCAC
>NW_008657039.1:22603-29439 GCF_000695815.1 Acanthisitta chloris | reverse complement strand
CTCTGTACTTACTCTCTTGCACTGGTGTGGCAATCTGCTGCTAATCCCTTGTCATGCCAGTTGAACCTCCTCTTGGTTTCATGCTATAATTTAAAAGGAATATACTGACATTATCTGTACTATTTCCCTGCTTCAGAAAGTAACATTTCATAGCTCTTAAAATGGTCCCTCCCAAATCCTACTAGACTCCATTTGAAATGCAAATATTCTAGAGGAAACTACCAGCTGTCTATTTTTAGAAAACCCTTCTGCTGCTTCTAACAAAGACTTTTAGATCTGCAGCCCCAGATTTCAATACCTCTGAAAGCTAACGTGAAGCCAAAAAGCAGCCATTTCAAAATTCTCTCAGAAGTAAAACCCTGTGCAATTTTGACTCTCTGAAATCTAAAAAGCATATTTGGAGATAAAACTGTACCTTACAAATAATTAACAACTAACGTCAACAATCAGAGATCACTATGTTAGGTACTATGTACGTATTTAGTAAGAGAAGCTTTTATCCTAAAAGCTTGCAATTAAGCTTATTAAAAATGACACAAAGACATGAGAAAGAGACAAGATAATAACACATTAATTATTATTAGCATAAAGAAGAGTCATAGCATACCATTTGCCTAGTCACTGCAGAGTATTAGCACAGTCAAGCATTTTTTAAAAAGCATCTGAAAATGAAAACGCAAGTAAGTGACTTTTCAGACTTATGTGGATCTTTCCTTTTTCATGTCAAGTGCAGCAGAAGGAAGTATGAAGGCTTTTCAGGGAAAACTAGAACAAAGATGTCTGACAACACTGGCAGGGCAAACACCAATGAACTGAAAGCTCAAAACGTAGTAACAGACTACGAGATTTTGCTCTGTGATGTAGGAGTCTAGAATGCAGTGCTTCCACCCTTCTCAAACGTGCTCATGGTTTCAGGGAGACAAAATCTGCCTTTGTGGATTCTGTCCACACTTACTGTAGAGTCAAATACTCACCTCATCAGTAAGGAACTCCTTACTCAGGCCAAAGTCTGTCAGCACCACGTGGCCATCAGAATCAAGGAGAATATTCTCAAGTTTTATATCCCGATATATAATCCCCAACTGCAAACAGAAGGTTAAAAAAAAGTGTTTCCAAATAGCGTAACCACATCAAGGAGACATTGCTGAATGCATTTAAATACAAATCTAGCAAAATTTCCATCATTAAGGTAACCTGACACATGAAACTTACACCTCAAAAAGGACAACTTTTAAATGCCTTTGAAAAGTAACTTAAAACTACTCAGAAATTACACTGTGAATTAATATCTTAAAATTTAAAGGACATACTATCTCCTTTGAATCTAAAGGTGACTGAATACTTCCTGAGCGCAAAATTCAGTTCAGCTTTCACTGAGAATGAAAACGGTTGCTTCTGTAATATGTTCTAGACATAAACTACACATACATGCTTTCTAGTAGACTACAAATCTACATACTACCTCTAAAAACTAACACTTTTCATGTCTACAGTTGTGTAGAACTCTACTACTCAACTGTGTTCAAACAACTGAAAAACACTAGAACCCAAAACCTGTTCATGTCCACTACAAATCAGTTTTACTGGCACGTGCCATTTACCAGGATTACTAAAAATTAACAGTCATTTGCCAACACTACTCTTCACACTGCAGACAAAAATTTGCAGCCTTAATCTGGTGCACAAGAATAGACACTTCATTGGGAATTATGTCTAATTATACAACTAATGCCCCATTGCTCAATAAATCTACTTCAAATTTACAACAACCTAAGAAAATAGTTCTCCCTACTAACTCTACATGCTGTGAAAATAACAGCTGTAGGTCCTCAAAATCAGCACTAGGATAAAAGTTACTTTACCTTGTGAAGATGTTCAAGTGCCAAAACGATTTCCCCAATGTAAATTTGCACCTCATTTTCTGAGAATCTCTCTCTGTGTGAAAGGTGAGTAAACAATTCTCCTCCATTTATATAGTCTAAAAAGCAGAACAAAGAACCCTATAATTTCACTTTTTGGCAATTTAATTTTGTTATTGGAATCTTATTAGGTACTTTGTAAGCTATTTAGTAACATTCTGCTATTGGATGCTTTTACTTTATTGTAACTCACTAATATTTCATCATGTTGTACAACACTCAATTTCCTTCTCGGAGGACTGAAGGAAAAACAAGACCCATTTTTAAATAAGCAGCAAACCATAAAATAAACCTCAAATATTCATAAATAGGGGTTCTTTTGCAAAATCAGTGGTTTAGTTATTTAGGAATATGAAAGGAAAGGAGTCCCAATGATATCTACAAGCAGAGTCCTTGCACACTCTTATGGAATACTCTTATGAGCAACAAGGCAGAGTGACATAGAGAAAGGCAATTCAGAAAACAGGTGAAATAATCAACTATGGACAATTACAAAATTTTCCCTTCACAAGGGAAACTTTGATGGCAAAACTTACTGGAGGAGATTATTTCCACATACACTCCCTCATGGAAACCACACTTTCATTCTTTGCAGGCTATGACACAAGGGTTTTCCCACAGACACGGACAGGGAAAAGAAGTAATTACTACAACAGAGCTCCACTGCAACACAAACAGACTTTAGATGTAGAGCTGTTTATGCTCCCAGTGTGTGTTACAGCCATGAATTTGCAGCCTCACAGCCCCCATTATTGTACCTGAGGTCTGCATATACAGAGCAGGGAACATGCCCCACAACTTCTTACTATTTTCTTGCATATAGATTCACTGGTATAAGACCTAAATCCATGAAAAGAGTCCAATCTTACAATAAGTTAGTAGTTTGAAGGAAAAAGCTTATGTACAAATTACAGACATTCTGATCTCTCTTTGAGAACGAGTATTAGTGGAATTACACAATGTGAGGAAGATTATTTACCTAGATCAATGAGGATATGAAAACATTTAAATGAAGTATAAATAACCCACATTTTACAACTGCCTCTTTCTTCTAAAAGAACTTCAGCATGCAGAAAAAGATAACAGGAAACAATTTTTAGAAAATACTTCTAGTTGGAACTGCTAACATAGTGCCAGGTAAGCACTGAATTCCCAGGCACTGTTCTACAGACTGTGACAGATCCAAACCAAAGCTGCCACAGGAGTGGCACAAGCAGCTTAATTCTATCCACGTTATAACATTAACCACAGCCCAATGAAACAACCAGCCCTCAAATTCTTGGTGCTAGATCAAATGCACCACTGACACAATGGAAAAAAATTACCAGCTCCTTCAGTATAAACTCCATCTGACAGTTCAGATTATTTATCTCTTTTAAAGTATTTGGAAACCTGAAACGGAAAACCTTGCGTGACAACTTTGTATAGGACTGGTGGTAGTTGCATGCATACAACGCTTTGTTCTTTCAAAACAGCTTAAAGCCAATGTAAAAATTGGAATCAACTCCAAACCCTCTATTCTGGAAATCTGGCAGCAATGCAGCTGCACGTCTGTACTTGATCCAGACTAAATTCGTACGGCTATGGAATCTTGAGGGCATGAAGAACTGTACTAAATATTGCACTGAGACTCCAATTCTAAAACCTCTTGAAACTAAAGCAGCATGTTGCTCACACACCAAGTTCAGCCAGGCACAAAAACAAGGCAGACACTGGTTTCCCCTAAAACACATAACACATAAATTCCAAAACTAATTTGAAGGGATTTACAAAGACTTACATAATGAGACATGAACAACTTGGAAGGAACAGTTTGGTACTTTTTCCTCAGGGAGGGTGTGAAGCCCAGTTAAATTACAAAGTAGCTTTATGCCATGTTAGGTAGAAGAAATTTTCACTGTTACAAAAAGTGATTAAAAGAAATTTTTTAACTGTCTAATTACTCCGATTATCTGCTAAAAAAAATGAAAAAGGGACTTTTCTGGCCCCAATGGATATTCTGAGAATGGATTCATGCAGACCTTATGGGAAAGGAAAAAACAACAACAAAAAAAAAAAAGTTCCAACAATACACACACACAAAAACACACACACACAAAAAAAGTTTTAATTATACATTAGCTATGAATTTCTTGCTTCGAGCATCACCTCAACATTGTCTTAACAGTGGACATATGTCAAATCTGCACTATCATGTTCTTCAGAACTACTGGGATTGCTCCTTTGACTTTTTTGATAATACAGTATCAAGCTCTTAATTTTCTTTCATATAAGAGACTTCTATGGCCTCTTCAAATTATCCTTGCCACCTAAATTTCTTCACTGTTATGTATTTATCTTAAGGTAACTACATCCATCTCAGCTTTAAGGGTTTTTTTTTGAGATTCTTCTTTCTTTTATAATACTTCTAATGGCATCTAAACTGCATTCTAGCCAAAAAATATCTAAAGAATGGTACTGTAATATTTATATAAATGTTCATATTTTGTCTCATTTAATCCTTCAAATTTTTTCCAAAGTCATTAAACAGGAACTTAAATACCAAAATAATTTTTAAAATGTAATTATTGAAGGTTACTATCATGGAATCACAAACTTATCAATGTATTTCTAATTATTTTCTTGTGACAATCTTTACATAATTCTTTAATGTTCTAGCCAGAAGGATTTGCAAGAAACCTTACTGCAATTCTCAACTCATTTTCCAAAGGAATGTAGTGAATATCCCATTTGAGCTCCTCAGATTTATAATTTCACTGTTGGTATATGAAACTCAGGTACGTGCACAGAACACCTTCCTAAGAATTGACAACTAGAGGTGTAGATTCATGTATTAATTTCATGTCTAAATCAACCTGTTAAAAAATAGAAGTTATGAGCTAGAGGAATTGCAAAACTTGCACTACTATTAAAGGACCATTTATTTCTTCAAATAATTCACGACAAAATGTCTTATGCATCCAAGCATTGAATTAATTGTACATTTTACAGTCCTTACAAAACACTCTAGGCAAGCAGGCGTTAAAAATTGCTGGTGATTTTCTTTAAAATACATCTCATATACCAAAGACTAAATTTGCTGCTAATCTGAAAGGTAGAAATATGTCAAAGTTTAAAGTGGTACCAAACTTTATGAACCAGCTCTACTTTCAGCACAGAAATGTGTGATTTTGGATTGTCTCTTAACACCCAAAAACTGAAATCTCAATATTCAAATTATTTCATAACTGAAAGTTTTGGTAGTTAATGTTTCCAGGTCATTGATGAATACACATATACATTTTTCCCTGCATGTAAGTCACAGGTAACACTACCCCTGCCCCAAGTCAGAGTAGCACACTGAAGTTCAAACAGGAAAACCACAAACAGACACTGCTGAAGATGAGCAGCATTTTACTTCCTATTCTCTCTCATGCCATCTCCAAAACACTGTACTTAAGACCACATTAAAAAACCCAACAAAACACTGAGATAAAAGGGTGTTTTTTTTTCATTAACATAAGAATTGAATCCTGAAGATTACTCACCTAAAATGAGATGAAGCTTTGTATCTGTCTGGAAGGCATAATGCAACGTGACCAAAAACGGTGATTGCCTAATGTGCTCCAAGACTTGTCGTTCTGTCCTTGTGTGCTCAGTTGTTTTGGCTTTTTGAACTATTGTTGCTTTCTTCAGTACTTTCATGGCATACAGCTTCCCAGCATCATGGCCGCTTACTTTCCTCACTAGGAACACTTTTCCATAGGCTTAAAAAGTAAGGAGAAAAACAAAAACACAAAACCCCACAAGTTACCTACTTGTACTACAGATCTGGCTGATACCATTATTATTTTCAATTACTCACTGTTAGAGCAAACAGTAATCATTCCAAAACACTTTTTCTGTTTCAGACTGACATTTTCTGAGCAGAATTTCAACCAAATGAGCTTTGTAACTCAACACAGCAAGAGTGAGTAAAACAATCAAACAGTTTTCATACTTAATTTTAAAAGCTGTTGATTTCTTCCTTTGTAATAGCCTAAAACTCCCATAGCCAAAATTAAGCAAGAATTTGGAGTAAGAGAAATGCTACTTTCTGTCCTCAAAATAGTCTGCCTGTATTTGCACAACTTAGTTACTTTCATTACTGGTTTTATAGCACCAAAGTTCCAAAAGTCCATAGAAAAGCCAATGAATTCTTCCCATCAGTCTTTAGTACACAGAAACATTCTGAGGCTTCTATACTGTACTTAAATGAGAATAAGCTAGAGGAATTCTCAAAAATAAAACATTTTCTGAACACAAACAGCAAAACAAAAAAGTCACTGGGACCAAAAGGTTTTAAACACGTTTCATACTGGAATACAAAGAGGCAAACACAGACGTCCTTTTTTTTTTTTTTTTCATTTTTCTTTTTTAATTAAAAAAGACTCCTGGCAACTCTACACAAAAAATTCGACACCTCTACCAGGCAAACCTGTAGGAACAGTAAAGGTTAGAACCAGTGTGCAGTCACAGAGCCATGACCTCACTGCAATTACAGAGATATGGTGGGACAGCTTGTGTGACTGGAATACTGTCATGGATGGTTAAATACTTTTTAGGAGAGAGGCCAGCAAGGTGAGGTGGAGTTGCTCTTTATGTGAGACAGCAACTGGAATGCAGCAAGCTCTACCTAGGGATGGATGAAGGAGGAGCCAAGAGCTTACAGGCAAGAATTTAAGGGATAAGCTAACCGGGTGACGCTGTTATGGATGCTTGCCACAGGCCACCTGATCAGGAAGAAGTAGTAGGTGAGGCCTTCTACAGACAGCTGGAAGTAGCCTCATGATCACAGGTCCATGGTTCTCATAACCACCCTGTAGCTGCTGGAAAGACACAACAGCCAGGCACACAGGAGACCAGGAGGTTACTGCTGAGAAATGATGCTAACTTTTT
>NW_008657039.1:21880-22534 GCF_000695815.1 Acanthisitta chloris | reverse complement strand
AGCAATGATGCTAACTTTTTGATACAGGTGGTGGGGAAGCCCAGCAGGAGAGATATGCTGCTGGACCTTGTATTAACAAACAAGGAAGGGCTGGTTGGGGATGTGAAGACTGAGGGCAGCCTTGGCTGCAGTGACCCTGAGATGGTGGAGTTCAGGCTCCTGCATGGAGGAGGCAGGGCAGTAAGTAGGATTGCAGTCCCAGACATCAGTAAAGCTAACTCTGGCCTCTTCAAGGGCCTACCTGGAGGAATTTAAGAGGTGAGGTCTCTAGAAAGTAGACTGGGTCCAAGAGAGCTGGTTAATATTCAAGCATCACTTCCTCCAAGCTTAAGAACGGTGCATCTCTACAAGTAAGAAATCAAGCAAAGGGAGGTAGAGATGGGCAAGATGTTCTGGCAAAACTCCAACACAAGAAGGAAGTGTACAGAATGAGGAAAAAGGGACAGGCTACTTGGAAGGAATACAGGAACACTAGGCGGGGATGTGACAAGGAAAGCTAAGGTCCACTTGGAAGGCATATCAAGGACGACAAGAAAGGCTCCTTCATGGACATCAGCAGCTAAAGGAAGACCAGGGAGAATGTGGACCCACTGCTGAATGAAGTGGCTGCCCTGGTGGCAAAGGATACAGAGAAAACAGAGTTACTGAATGTCT
>NW_008657039.1:946-21852 GCF_000695815.1 Acanthisitta chloris | reverse complement strand
GAATGCCAGACCCTGAAGGCTTTCCCTTCATCAAACAGGATAGGGCTAGAGATCACTTAGGCAAACGTTGACACCCACAAATCCATGAGCCCCAAAGCTACAGACCCACGAGTACTGACAGAGTTGCCAGATGTTATTGCTAAGCCACTCTCCATCATCTTCGGAAGGTCATGGAGAAAAGGAGAGGTTCCTGTCTTCAAAAAGGGCAAGACAGACAACTTGGGAAACCACAATCCATTCAGCCTCACCTCCATCCCTGAAAAGGTGATGGAACAGCTCCTCCGAGATATCATCTATAAACATGGGGAGGAAAACAAGGTTATCAGGAGTAGTCAGCAAGTATTCAACAAGGCGAAATCACGCTTGAGCAATCTGATACCCTTCTATGATGGAATGACTGGCCCCAAAGATGATTAGGGGACTACAGTATCTCTTAGGAGGAAAGGCTGAGAGCACTCGGCCTCTTTAGCCTGGAGAAAACTGAGAGGGGATCTTATCCATTTCTACACCTTAAGGATGGGTGTCAAGAGGATGGGGCCAGACTTTTCAATACTGCTCAGCAACAGGGCAAGAGGCAACAGGCACAAACTGAAAAACATGAAGGGCCACTTGAATATGAGGAAAAACTTCTTTACTTGGAGAGTGACAGAACACTGGAACAAGCTGCCCAGACAGGTTGTCTCCATCTCTGGGGAGACTCAAAACCCACTTGGCACACAATCCTGTGCAACATGTTCTATGCTAACCTGCTTTAGCAGGGGGTTGGACTAGGTGGCCTCTCATGGTACCTTCCAACCCCAACTATTCTGTGATTCTGTAGTACATACACAAATATGATACTAGGTGAAAGAATGAATGTTACTTTTGTAAATGGCACTAATTATTTGTGTTAATAATCACTCGAATCAGGAGGAAGGAGCAATGATATGGTTGGCTTATTTAGATCAAGGTACTAAACAAGTTCTCTTACAAAAGAGTCTTAAAAACACTGAAGAGTCATGGGTGCAAAGGGGGGGGGATCCTCTTATGAATGAAGAGCTATATTAGGGGACAAAAAGCTAAAAGGTTCCATATTCAGCTTTTTCAGAGAAAGGAGGTCACCACGAGAATTCATCATGCCTAAATCAGCCATATATGAGTAGTGAGAAAGATCGTTTTCTTGGTTTAGGAAATTATCCACTGCAACAGTAATTGAAGCTACTGAAAACTAACAGTGTCAAAATAGTAAGTAGAGGGAAAAAATAAACTGGTAGGTAAAATTTCAAATAGGTAAAGGTGTAATCCAAGTGAAGTATGATAATAGTGCAGAGTGTTAAAGCTGAGGAAAAAAAATACCTGGAGTTACCACAAACAACCCTATGAGAAAACATCAGTGGTAACCAAAAAAACCCAACAAACAGAATGTTAGAACTTCCAGAAAAATATTAAAGGGAGGAAATTAAACAAATGTATGACCCTCAAACCCTCAACATAAACCGAAAAATTCCTTATGCTGTGGTATGAAATCCTGGTTTGCTCCTATCCTATACTATTGGTCTCTTCTCTCTTCTGTCCCCAGCTCCCCTCTCCCCCATGAGGGAAAAAAAAAAAGAAGTATAGAACATTAGAAAGAATAAAGAAAAGGATGAAAGAATTCCTGAAATGATGAAGGGAGCTAAACACACACTTTATATTTAGCCTGAAAATGTAGAGCATGTAAGAAGATGATGGAGAGTTAAAAAAAATTCAAAAATTACATTAAGGTAAATAAGGAACAAATTTTCACTATTTCTAGAAATAAAATAACTAAGGCAATAAATTAAATCATTAGGGATTGACACTAAGAACTATCCAAAGCACATAAACAAATATGCAGTTAAGCTGTGGAACTACTGTTACATTATGCTGCAGATGTCAAAAATGTAGATGAGTTAAAAAAGATTATATAAGTGCCTGAGGGAGAGGAAAGCATAGCAAGTGTTGCTACACACACAAGAGAATCTCTGGCTCAGGCAGACCCCAAACTGCAGGCTGCTACAAGTTATCTAAGGAAAACATCACTGTATCCTCTCCTTAAGCCACCAGGAGAGACAGAAAACTGAACCAGCTGTTTGTTTTGTCCAACCCTTACAATTACCTTCACATTGAGAATGTTCAAGTATCTCAAACCTGAAAATATACTAAAGATGATACTGTCCTGATGTGAGACACTCAAATTCAGTTTGTCTTTAAAAATGCTACAGCCTCCACTGCTCCCAATAAGTAATCACACGTAACCCCTGATTTTATTCTTTTTCTTCTTTTACTTTTTTTTCCAGACAGGTAATAGAGAGTTTTAAACTATCAAACGACGTGGGGTTTTTTTCTTACAACCGAGTTCTACTTCATTCAGTACACAAAAGTGATACAGCACATATATTGAACAATTCTTTTGGAGTTCTTTATCTGACTTGTAACACCCTAAGGAGCCATGTTTGCCTTCTTTACGGAACTCATTACCTGCAACAAGAGCTTTCACAGAAGAAGCTTTCACAACTTCTCTCTCCAGAGAGGCAAATAGAGCCGGAATACCAAGTGTAAACATCCTGCCATTTAGGGAGGCCAATGTGAGATACACAGGACAATGCATTACAAGATTTTCAGTCCTGTATTGCATTCTCTAACTGTAGTCACGAGATCTCGAGCACACCTAAGTTGGACTCAGTGTCATCAGCTGGTCATCAAGAAATGGATAACTAAAGATGTAAAAACATTACTTTAGTAAAACAGGCAACAGGCAATAAATTCTGTCATGATGTACAGACACAGGTCATCTGAACCAGGGTTACACAGACCTTAATATTGTGACCACAGTAATACTGTTATGCATATGCATCATTTTAATGTAATTCACCTATTTTCTACTACTGGATGGTAAATTATTTTTAGCACCTGAAAAACAGATCCCTACCACTCAGATCATTGTTTTAAAGCAACTGCTTCCAAAAGTAGTTGTGTTTTTTTTAAGGAGTTACTTCTCAAAAAATGTAGGTAACACTTCTGCATTTACTAACATGCAAGAAAAATAGTGCAGAGAATAGCTTTAACTTGAATTTCTCAGCTGGTTAAGGAAGTAGATCTAGTTTTCACTTTTCAGCTGGAGCTTGAAATTGAACTTTGTGGCTCTCTGAAAAGCCCAGTCTACAGCGTTAAACAGAAGTTTCCTTAGGTTCCCAGGAAACAGTAGTTTTAGCAGAAATGTTGGAGAACATTAAGTTAAGCTAAATTAAAATAAGCAAAAGCCTCATGATTTTAACACTTGGGGACGTGTTCCTTTAATCATACTTCATAAAAACATATATAAAACATACATAATGCATCTTAAGTGACAGAATGCAGCAGCTACTACAGCTTTCCATGTAGCACAGGAGAAAATAATCTGCTTGAAGTAATAGCTGTATGGAAATCTCTAGAAACAATACTATTGTTATCCTGAAAGAATTTCCAACATAGAGCTCTACCATGGTACAAACTGTTTCTTCAGAAATCTGAAAAGGACTGACAGAATGATGAGGATTCTCAGCATTTTTGATGAGAATAAATCTTAAGTAGCACTATTTTAATCAAATGACTCATGATATATTCAACACTAGAATTTCTGATATCACCACGAGAAATCCACTTAAAAGACAACACTGCAAAAGCAATTCACTTGAGTGGCAGCAGGGAGAGGGCACATGGGCTAACTGCAATACCCTTACCTGATAATCCTATTTCAGAAAAGCTTTTTTAATTTAAAAAAAGAACCACATTTTAATGTTCATTCTCATAAAAGATCGTGTGCATCTGATCTACTGCCTAGGACTCGAGCACAAGTGCCATGAGGAGAGGCTGAGGGAGCTGGGGGTGTTCAGCCTGGAGAAGAGGAGGCTCAGGGGAGACCTTATCACCCTCTGCAACTCCCTGACAGGAGGTTGGAGTCAGGTGGGGGTTGGTCTCTTCTCCCAGGCAACCAGCAGCAGGACAAGAGGGCACAGACTCAAGCTCTGCCAGGGGAGGTTTAGGTTGGATATTAGGAAGAGATTTTTTACGAAGAGAGTGATCAGGCATTGGAATGTGCTGCCCAGGGAGGTGGTGGATTCACCATCCCTGGAGGTTTTCAAGACAAGACTAGATGTGGCTCTTAGTGCCATGGTCTAGTAACCACAGTAGGGTTGGACTCAATAACCTTTGAGGTCTCTTCCAATCCAGTTGATTCTATGATATCCCTTATAATGAAACACACACAGTCACCAAATAAAAGGCTGTATAATGCATACTGCACACATATACACAAACTGTGCTAGACTGACCCTGCAGTTTATTAAGAGAAATAAAATCAATGATTAAAGACAAGAATAATTATTAGCTGCAGATATATATGGATATCAGCCTTTAAGAGATTTCATACCAGAAATTTGGACCAACTTTCCACTCAATTCCTGAGACAGAAAAATATAATTGGGGGTTAAAACGTTCCTTTCACTACTGCCTTTTTCATGGATACAAATTCATAGTAATGTATGATAAGTATATATGTCCATAAGTGTATACATATTCCTAAGTATATAATTATGTAGACATACGTATACATATAAAAGTATAGTCATATGTCTACTTCTCTAAGTATACATCCTCACAGTAATATATCATCACCCCAAGTAACAATTCAGCTGGTCCTTAGAATACACTAAAACACACACTTGATGAAAAACAATTAATTAAAAATATAAAGTATTCTTGGCTTCTTTGTTCTCTCTAAACACAAGCACATTAATCCGCTGCAGCACGCCAGCTAATTCTTACAGAGAAAAAGGTGCACGATTCTCACTGTTTATCACTCACAGGATGGTTTCTGTGGACTTGTAAATCCATCAAAACTTTACATCTGTATGCAGACAGCCTTATTTTCAAGTGTTAACATAAGCTATACCTCTTTCTTAAATTACTGTCACTGCAAGAATAAACATGAGATAACAAAGGAAAAGGCTAAGAGGTACAAAACATTTAAGGACTTGAATAATTTCTACTGCATTCTTGTATGATAAATGCCTAATGACCTCTTTCTCTGTGCTTTAGATTTAATCTTCCTAAGGAATTTGGAGGCAGATCTCTCACTGTGCAGGTATCTGTCCATGTGAACCAAAATCTGGGATGTGGCCAAGTTAGAAAGGCATTTAGCTCTAGAAGCTAAAACCATGGGGGAAACAGCAAAGTAAAAACTTTAACAAATACCAAATAATAGCAATCTGAACAAGCAATCCCCATTGTTATTGTCTATGACCAAACTGTCAGAGACAAGGTATTCTCTGTTATCTTTCCTTAGACAGAGGACAGGCAAGAATCCTTAACGGAATTTTTTCAATGTTGTTACTTACCCCAAGAACAAGTTCTCTGTCCCATTAAATGAGGGAGTAAGAGATGATTAATAAGAAAGGCAGTAAGTGACAGGAGAGAGTAAGTTGCATCTTATCAAGTACTTTCTATCAGCATTTTGCTTTTGAGCCTTTTTTGCTTCCTTACCATTTTTTACAGATTAAATGTTATTACAGTAACTAGGTATGACAGGCAATGCATGCCTACCTTTCTTTTCTGTTTTAAAGGAAAGGAAGCTTTTAGAAGGCAGCTCTCATATTACCCCTGGCTAAGCATGCCACTCAGTTTTAATTATTACAAAAATCAAGGTAAATAATTTTCTTCAGAAATTTTTTGAAAGGTGCTGCATACAGCTGAAGTTTGATGAGATCAGAACAATGAACCAGCAGCTGCCTGGGTCATCTTCTTACTTTCTTCTTTCCTTCTGAAATGTAGGATTGTGTTTCTTATTCTCTCCAGTTACACTGAACCACCTCTGACACTAGTTCCAGTGTGCATCTTTGTTACTGATCTCCAATTTAACATCCAGATTCTTTCAGAATTCTCTGATGGATGAACAGGACACATTTGTCCAGGTTCTTAGAATTAAGACAGTCCCCTCTTTTCAGTCTGTTCTTCATACAGAAACATAATGTCCTATTTCCAAGCCCTGTCTCCACTTAGCCATCACACTTAGTACACATCATAGCTGTCCTCAGCAGAAACTGAAGTAAAATATATAATTGGTGTTTGGAATTATTTTTAGACACTCAGTAATTCTGGCCCAGCCTCCTGAGCACAGTAACCCCACTTCCTTCCTTCTTTCTTTCTCCTCCTTTGATGAGAGAATATTTTATATTTTCTTCAATATGCTTTGAAAGAACTAACTTAATTTCACAGTCTTAACTTCATCAGAGTATTTTCTGACCTCTTAGATGAAACTTCATTATTCCTTCTTGTATAACAAGATTTTTGAGATAGTTATTTAAATCTGACATTCATTCTACCGATTTTGTTCCCTTCATATGAATATATCCGTCAGATTTAGGCATCTTCCACATATAAGGAGAATATCCTTCCCATATAAGCACTTAATTCCAAAAGATCATATGCGAAACATTCTCTTTTATATATGGCAGGTACATTCTTGTTTCTCATTTTTTGTCTTCGTTAATGGACTGTAGCTCAAGGAGACTGGATTAATTGTGCACATGCTCAGCAACCACTTGTATTGTCTCTTCTTAAGCACAGCTGAATAAGAGAATGAAAGCAGCATTTAAAATTGAGCAGAAAAACATATGACCCAGAAAACACTCCACAGTGTTTTGTTATTTTAAAAACACATTTATAAAGAATGAAGCAAACAAGCCAAGTGGGTGTGCACAAAGCAACACAGTCACCTTCTCCTGGTTTTCCCCTCCTGGATTTGGGAAGCAATTAGGTTACTTTGCTGAAAAGGAACCTCCTCCTATAGAATAGACACTAGTTTTCTACATCACATGGAGAAAAGATTTAACTAGACAGGAGGAACAAGCTGGAAACATGAATTCAGTGGACAGGAAACCTGAAAATTCCACATTAGCAATGCTATGCAGGAACAGAAGGAGAAGAGGACTTAAATGAAAACAAAACTGCAATTTCAAAAAGTATATACTGAGTAGAACACAGGCAAGTCAGAGAAGTCAAGCAAGTAATAATTTGCTTTCAGAGCAACAAGTACCTTGTTAACAGCTTTATTAACAGTGGCATACTGTCATGTAGTTTGTTTTACTGGTGTAAAGTGTTACAGATTGCTTCAGTGGGGAAGTTTATGCTATTAATAGCTCCTTAATGCAACGTAAAAGGATCCAACTCAGACTTTTGCTTCCTTGTCTTTCCTGAGAGACTCAGGTTAAAAGAGGAATGTGTATATTATGATACTATTTTAATACCAAAAAGCAAAATATAACAAGCATGCTTCCCATTGAGGGTGGATAAGAAGAATCCAGACATAAAGCAAAATAAGAAAGCAAATTAAAGAAAAAAAGTAGGAAATCATGTTAAGCCGCAGCATGAAAAAATTGTTATCACAAAAAATTGCAACAGGACAAACAGCACACAGCAATACTATTTCTAACAATCTTTAATTTTTGTATTTTTAAAACATAGATCTTCAAGTTAATATTTAAATAAACCTTCACTGCTGTTACCTGAAGAGAACCACTACCAAGGCCATAAGAAATTATCACAACAACATGTACTTAAGCAAGGTATCATTTAATTTAACATGTTTTGAGTATCTTCTTTGGTTATTCCAATTGCTCAATAGCAAACTATACTTTAAAAGCTGTCATTAGTTTAAAGAGCATCTACAGCCATCACTTAATGTAACTGTGAGGTTTCAGTATATTCTGCCTTGCATTACTACAGAGGGATTAAGTTTGAAAACACTTCATCCTGCATAACCCCACAGTGAAGCATTTTAAAACAGCATCACAGGGTATTTTAGCAATAACTATATTACAGTACTATCAGTAATAGCCAAAAGCTCACACCAGGATAAAGCTTTTGCTGCCAGAGTAAAGACAGCCCTTGTCTGTTTGCTTATAGCAATGTTTCTTCAGTTAAGAAATTAAACATCCTCAGCAAGAACATCTCCAGAAGGTGCAGAATCTCTGCTACTTTTAAGCATGAATCACCTTCAGGGATGATGCAGGTATAACTGGCTGTATCTTGGGCTAAGCAATTAAGGGACTTGTTCAAGTCCACTCCAGCCTTGTTTTCAATAATTCCATGTTACTGCAAGCACTGACAATTGATAGATGGTCAGCTCCCCAAAAGCAAACAGAACTAGCTCCATTCTGATCAGGCCATTGGCATTTAACGCTGTCCAGTAATTTGCAAGCAGCAAACTTCAATACAGCTAGTGCACGAGTCTTAACTGTGATAGGCTTGAGCCTGAACAAAGCTTCTTGACTGCCCTGATGGTCTAGATTTCTGAAGCAAGAACCTCAGGCTATGACTAAACTTACATATTAAAAATGGGGGGGGACACACCAAACCAAACCAAGAAACCACAACACAACCCACAACAACTACTCATCCTACAAACACCATTCCAGGATACCCAAGGAGTCCTTGGATTACTAAATTTTGCAGGAATCTTTCAGTCAGTACTTGAAAGAGTTTGAATTCTACTTAGTAGTAGTTTCTGGAGCAGTAAGACTACTAGAGCAGGATAAAATCAGACAGGCATGCTTTGCTGACTTATGTTTTTACACGTACACACACTGTCAACCCTACTGTCAACCCACAGAAGTAGCCTTTTCTGGAAGAGATCACTCAAAAATTATCCTGTTAACCTGAGCAGATAGATAGCTCTGTGCTGCGAGCCTAAGGATCACCTCCTATGATTAAGAGTATCCCAAGGCAAGAGAAATTTGGCCAATCTGTTTGTGAAGAATAGGGTGTGGAAGGAAGCAATGAATGATGGATAACAGTTTCACAGCAGCTAAAGAGGTATTTCAGAGGTACTGTCTAAAGACAGGAGGAGGAGGTCAGGCTACTACTAGCCTGAACTTGAAGACTGACACTTAGGAAACCACCAAAACTTACTCCGTATCCTAAACACAATAGCTGTAATATTAAGGTGATCTCAGACTAACAGCAGAGGTAACAAAAAAAGGAAAAAATTCTAGTATGGGACAGGTTTTCATATCCATACACATGTATGTGCAATTACAAATCCAGCCAGTGTTTCCATCAGCAGCAGAAAAAGATATGCTCACATAAATGCATAATTGTTTATAAATTCATTTTGTCAACCCCACTCAGACCAAGACTGACAACTCCAGAACATCAGCGTTGCTTCTACCTATAAGTATGCAACATTTTTCTATGTGTATTAAAGCTTCCAGGCCTCAACCTCTAACTACTGGAATTTAACAGCAAGGGTTGAATTTTTAAGCATGTTAAACTAAAAAAAAAAAATTACTTCAGAAAAATAAACTCCCAGGTGGTTTAACAGCTTAATGAACTTATGAAAGAATCTCTAGAATAGCTAAAAGTGAAAATCAGAACCCTTTGCTCTTTTTAGTGATGTAGCAGCTTATACAGCCAAAGCCTCACTGCTAATAATGGCTGATAACACTCAGAAATTTAATATAATTAAATATAACTAACATAAAACTTCTACAGACCTTGACAGTAATCCACCTTCATGATTATCCCAACCTGCTCAACAATGCATCTGACTAAAATCAAGAAAAAACCCCACACCAAACCCAAAATCATAAACGGCCTAAAAGAACAAAAGCCATCACTTTTGGTCTGTACATAGACCAGTCTTGTGTCCATTTAACAAAGGAGAAACAAAGTTTTTTTGTTGGTTACAGTCAGTAATCCTACAGCATCCTGCAAATCTCCAACATTGTGCTGAAACCCAAAATACAACAATTAATTTTTTCCATCTTAAAAAATACTGGGATTTGATTAGGACAGAGAGAGACTTGTGAAGCCAATACCAACCCTAAAACAGAGTGGAGCATCCTATTCAATAATGTACTAATGTTAATGCTTTTTTCCCCAAATATAGACTGAAAAATTAGTGAAATGATCAAGATCATGCCTCAGTTTAGATCAGGTTTTTCACAATATATACTGAATTGTCAAAAATCTCCAGCCATATAACTTCCAGGTTTTAAAAAAAAAAAGTGCATCTTCAAAAGTGCTGTAAGTGCTGTAACATGACCTCCAATTTTGCAAAATATTTCTGAGAAAAAAAGTGAGAAAGTTATGCTATGCAATACGAAACTGGTGTCTTCCTTAAGAATGCTTCAATTACCAAAACCTCAGCTAGAAAACAAAATCACACTTAAGAGTAATGCTTCCAACATTCAACTTAAAAACAGTGCACTTACCCCCTGTTCCAAGAACTTTCAGGAGCTCAAAGTTTTCAATGCCAACTTTCTCTGCATGGCCTGTCAAATTTGCTGAAGGAAGGAAAAAAAAAAAATTCACATCAGACATAGTACACTGAAACATCATTTCTACAGCTTCAGTAAAAACAAGTTAGCAGCTGAATTAAATAAGTAGCACTAAGAGGACAACCCGATTGCATGGTGTAGTCAACTCGAAAAGCAAGGAAAAGCAATTTTCTTGCTGTGCTCGGTGTTCCCAAAGGTATAAAATCACAGAACAGTTGAAGCCCATTTAGACTGTATACATCATCTTCCATCGTATCACTGGGCACCTCTGAAGAGAGTCTAGTTCCACCTTGTCTGCCATCTATAGTCACATAGCTAGAGACAGCAATCAAGTCACCCCTTAGCTCTAGCACCCTGGATACTCTCAGTTCCTTGGATTATATGGTGCTTGGGATGACACAAACAGAGCTCCAACAATTGTTCCTGCCTTTAACACAGGATTACCAAAGACTCTCCACTACGATCAAGTAGAAATGACCTGAACTCTACATAACTCACAAGCCTGGAAAAATTTAAGCTGCTACAAAATTGTTTCATTTGTTGGGGAGTTTGGGACGAGGAGGTTCTATGTTTATACAAATCCATACCATTTTGAGTGCTGTTTTTTCTAACATACATTTTTCTAAGCAGGGCCATGAAGAGCCCTAGTTAAAAAAAGCAGTTGTGGAGGGTTGGTTTGTTGTTGGTTTATTGCCTTTTATTTTCCATTTCTAAGCTGCTATAAGAAAGCCTTAAGCAGTTGCCATTTTTTCCATCTTTCATTCCCATCATATTATCTATCCACTTCATGAGTTTGACAGCAGACCATCCAGCAAAGCTGCTCATTGAAATGATCCAGGTTAAAAGCAGCAAGACAAAAACGTTACTATGTTTGATCATACTTAACCAAGTTCAGTTCCCTTCAATGAGCAGATGCAGAAGCAGTTTTACTAGCACAATTAGGGATGCAGCATCAAGCAGCAGAATCTGCATAAGTTGGCATGGTCACTAAAAGTATACCTCAAATAGTAACTTCAAGACAAACTGTATATCTAAAGGCTAGTAAAGAGTAAACCTCTTTGATAGGAGATACTGAAATTAACTTCATGCCACAGAAATTCTCATTTGGTTTGACATTTCTAAAACTTTATCAAGACATGTGCTCCCTAAATTAGCACCAAAATGTGTAGTTAATGTCCATTCACAGAACTGCAGCAACCCAACAACTCAAGATAAACAGAAAACACAAAGCTTCTGAAAGACATCTCTCTGCAAAGGATGAACGAGTATAAAAAAATCCAAACACTCAACAAAGTAAAAAGTGAATATATTTTTTTTTCTAACAAACCTAGGAATTCGTACACATAAAATGAACCTAGTAGGTACAGGGCAACATTAGTGCTCTCAACGCAAGAAACTGACGAAATCTCATCTAAAATGACATTATTTTCAATTCTTATCATTCATCTTTTTGAGGGATTAATTGAAGTTGGAATAAATCCAGAGAGACCACTTGAAATCACTGAGAGATTAGAAAGTATAGAAGAGCTTTCAGCATTTTTTCTTGTATGAACACAAGTACACACAACGATTTTTGCAAATCTGAGGGAATCTACCAGCTATCCTAACACACTTTGAAAATTAAAGAAAAACACCCTGCACACAACATAGTCAAATTACTATTAGAGAAATACTGCTTTTGTGATCAGTTCCATTTTAATAACATACACTAGGCAAGACAGTACCAGAATGCTGAATAAATCAATGAGGCAACAGGTGCCACAGGAGTTGCACTGAAGTTTGCTGTACTATTTTTCCCTATGAATAGAACAAATACTCGTGCTAGTGCAACATCACAGCTGCAGCTTAGGACAGCAGTAAGGAAGCTGCACTCGTGTGCCAAGAAAGGAGTTCTAGCAGGTAAGGCAACCCTAGATTGAGGTAGTGTCTCTAGAATCAGAGTAGGTGCTGGCACAGCCAGAAAGCAGACTATCCTGAAGCAACTTAATACCATGTTACTCTTCTTAACAAGTACTGAGAATGGTATTCAACATCTACAGTTTCAAAATGTTGTCTTTCCCATCAGGGATAGCAGGAGCCAGGGACTATTCTAAAGAAACCAGGGCTTGAGTGTCTGTAGTTTTAATGAAGCAGTGGACATCACTGAAGAGACTGAGGACACAGAACTTCTCTGGATACTAAGTGCTGAACTCAGAGTGGGAAGAAATTTTTCACTTAGAAATCTGTCAATTTGGACCTTCCATGATGGCCTACTCCAGAAAGGTTTTACCATCTGACATCCTTTAAGAGTGTCAGCAGAAGGCTTTTCAACTTAACACCTTTCTAGAAAGCACAACAGTCACTGAATCCTGCTATATTCTTGGAACTGAATAGAAAGACAGAGCAGAACCCAAAGAAATGCTGCATGTCCAGTAACACACTGAAGATTTGTCAGGCTGGCTGTAGTCCTAACTAGAGATCCAAGTCCTAAACTCAATCCATTAATCTAAACTGTACCATAAACACACATTCAGTAACAACAGCAAAACCTTTCCCACTTTCATGAGGTTACACAGTAATAAGCTGAGTGACATCTAGTCTGAATTATTATGTACTTGTTTCAATGTGTGCCATAATTTCGCACTATTCACCTGATCCCATTTTTACTTCCATTTAGGAAGCTCAATAGCCTTATCTTTTAAAAAAAAAAGTACCTTGAAGGTTACTGTAAGATTATTTTCATAGTAAAAGTAGAAAATTACATCACAAATAAGCATATGACAACTGTAAAATAAGTCCCAAAAAGCATTATGCTGTGGAAAAAAAGCATCCCACAAGATAGCCAAAAGGTGTTGCAAAACACAGAGAAGTATGATAGGACACTTGAGACAAACTCTCTCAGAATTGTTCCCAATAAAGCAATAAGTAAAATTATCCTTAATTAAAAAAATTAAAATAACAAATAATGAATCCTCAAAGCTGTAAGAAAAGATGAACAATTCCCAGAAAGTGTTTCTCCCAATGTTACCACATGGCAATGGTTTGCTCCAACAGCCTCAGCAGCAGTGCTCAGTTCATCTCTGAAGTCATACCCCGAGAAAAACAAGCTGAAGGGCTTGTCTGTGCCACTTTCCTTCTAATTACACTGCTGGTGCAGTCCTCTGTCTTCACCTCCTGCAACCAGGTGCAGCACTTTGACATTCCAGCAGAGATGAAGTGCAGTTTTCCCAGAACAAAAGTCATCATACCAACATTTCCTTCACCTTGCTTTCAGAAGCATAAATCTCAAAAGATCAGTTATTCTATTCACTAGTCACTCCCAGGAACCCAAACAGCCACTTTTGGAAGACCCTTCCCCATGAATGCTTCTGCAATTATAAGACCGTTCCAAGTTTGAGAGGCTTTACAGGACTGCAATGAGGCCACCACTGACAGAAAACTGAAAGGCTTCTCACACCTCACAGACATCACTATCCTGGAACTGGTGTCAGAACTTGACCCAACAACTGCCTGTGCAATCTGCATGAAGACAATGTATCCATCAAGACTGCAATGGGATGTGCATTGGTGCAAAGAAAGCAGTTTTGGAAACAGAAAATTTACTTACCCATGCGCCTTTTTACTCAAGTGTTGATGAATCAGCTGAAGTGCACCAAGGAAGGGAACTAAGCTTGGATCAGAAGAAAAGCACTGCCCAAGTCAACAAGATAGTTTCTGGACAAATGATCTAAAGCTACACATGACACAGCAGTATAAAGGATGATTGCATACAACGGGCAAAGAAAGTTAATGCATCCTCTTGGAGCCAAGCTAACTGTGTAGGTGCACAACTAGAAAAAGCTTCCTCTTACTGATGTTCTGCTGTAGTCCACACTGATCAGCACTGCACCAACACGGTTAAGAAGGAGAGTATGCAGCTGAGGGCAACAGCTAGAGATAACAGATCAACTCAGAAACAAACACGAAAGGGAAAGGCCAAGACATCATATCATCCATGAAAACAAAGAGGAAGTAAGAGGCACTGATTGCAATCTTCGCCTCTGAAGGCAGAAAGCACACAAATACCACCACAGGCCTCTACATGCAGGGACTGCAGTGCATGGAGAGCAATACTGTTGTTCTCAGCCTCCCGAAGCAAGGCAGTCTCTAACTCTGCAAACCAAGTAACATTTCTGCTTGACAGAGAATCGCCAGATGACATAAGAGACAGGACTCATCTGCACTATACTTGAACTTTGACATGGCTGAGTGTGAACTAAGGACTGTGCAAGCTGGTACTGTGCAATGTTTCTATTAGCTTTTAATTGCACTTTTATGATCTTGAGAAATACTATTTCAACAGCGTATGTTTTCAAGCTAAAGTGCGCTCAGTCCTCTGCTCCTGGACTCCACTGCACACAGGTTTTGAAGCAGACAAAGAAGACTAGAGCCTTCTCTACTGAACTAGCTCAAGCATTCTTCTAAGACACACTCTGCCTGAAAGCTACAACTTGTCTCTGCTGTTCAGTGCAACACAAGACCAATTCTGCTGTTTTATTGAGCAGAACAATGAACCTCAGACAAGTCAAAGAAGAACAGAGAAAACAAGAAGGAAAATGAGACAGAAGACAATCTGTAATATTTCAGACTCTCAGGTTCCAATGTCTGGTATCAACATCAACATGATTTTAACTTGTTACTTCAGAGAATGGCCCATCTCCACTTGCCTAACACATCTACTTAAGCCACAGCAACAAAGAAGAGAGATTGTTTTAAAAGCTATATGAACACAAACTTGAGTTTATGCCTTACTCAGAGTGAAGAGTGGGTGTTTTTCCTTGAAATTAAGCAAAACTAGTACATTCCTTTCTGGGCCCAAACAAACAAACAAACAAAAAATACACCATGCAATATAAACCACACAACTATTATTTGTTAGTCACTGAAGAAAACGCATCTAAGATATTATATTGTTTATCTGTTGTATAGAGTTATACTTTGACTGTAACTGGTTACACCCAGAACTATTTGTGAAGGCAAGTGAAAAATATTCTACAGCCCTTGAAATCTGACAGACCATCACCACCTAGTAATTGTCAAGTCACTGAACAAGAGCACCATTTAATTAGGTCAAGGTACTACACTACAAGCTTAAAATGGAATTTAAGAACCACACTGTCTCAAGGACATTTTTCTTAGGCAAAAAAAGAATGCAGAGCAAAAATAAAACACAGTTCTGAACTCATGTGAAAGAAAAGAAAATGCAATACACATTACTCTGAACTCTAAGATCACAGCTAAGGTAGCTGCGACAATAACTGCTGATTCTCTGTAATATTATATGCTTAAGGGAAAAATTATCCAAACTGAAAAAAAAAAAATCCCACAATTCAAGCTCTTGCAAAGCTGCTGATCCCATTCTAGAAGGTCTGGAAGCCCAAACTTTTCACAGTCAAAGATGACAAAGACCTCTCAAGTACCAGCTAAGCGGAATACAGTATGTAGAAATTCAGAAGTAAGAAATGCTGTGGGAAAATAAGACTGTAACTGTGGAAGATTATCCCAAAGTTACCATTTGTACATCGGAAGTTGAAATATATATAAAGTTCAGACATCTTGAGTTTAACAATTCAGGTTCACAGTAATCTGAACTGGAAAATGCTCCATGTTGAGATCCATTTGCATTCAGCAGCAGCAGCTCCTTTGCTCTTACAGAGGCAATTTTGCTACGAGGTTTATCATTGCTGTGAGCTGAATCACTATGAGGTCACCAAGATTCAACCTAGAGGCACTACCATGGTTAGCTAAGAAGCTTCTTGTGCAGTAACACTGTACATCACATAATAGCACAAAAACCAACCAAAATATAACTAGACAAGGTGCTAATGAGCAAACTTGCTGTAGATAATCTACTGCTGAACAGGGTTGAAACAATCTGATCTCTAAAGATTGCACATACCTTTTCAAACAAGAAATTATATCTAAGTACAAGATAGGAATCAACTTGGGTTTTCTCTGTCACAAGAAATCAGTGTAAGAACTCATAAAAAATACATTTTATTCAATCACAGGCACTCTGGACACAGCATCAAGAGTAACAGAATACAGATTAATTTATCAACAACAGAAGAGCAACGGACAACTTGCATACTGATAGAAGGTACTTACATGTTTGTTCATGCAGACAATAACCAGAAAACTTCTGAATTATCTTCAGAATTACCCTCTCCCGGGTAAAGCTTTTATAGCCATCTGTCTAAGCCAGCGTAAAATATTTACAGATGTCAACAAGAAATGGGACCAGGAAACAGCCACAATAGATGGCAAAACAAAACCCAAAACCAAATAAACTGACTGCGTGTGAGTCCTTCGTAAACCATGTCACCTGCCTATCTCCAGACTGAGTCAGAAGCAAAGAAATCTCAGTAGAGCTTGTACCTCATCAGCAGGATTGTATGGGGAGGCAGGGTGAAAGGAGACAATGTTTACCATAAGATATCAAATTCCGTTAATCATGAAGGGCACACAACAGAAATATTTACAAGAACAATAAATTGGCAAATCACATCCTCGGTACTCAGGCCTTCTCATATGTTTAAGCAATTCTGGCAATGTTTTCTAACTTACCTCCTAACAAGTGTGAACAAACATTAGCATGTAAGTCTCCTAATTCTTTTGTGGAATCGAGCACAAGCTTTTGCACCATCACATTGAGAATGCATTGCATCAAAGCCAATAAACAGGCTGACAATGAGGACTGTGACTACTAGTCCTCATTTATATTAGACATTTTATAGAACATCACTGAAACAATGAGAGCAAAAAGACCAAAGGTACCAGATCCTTGTACAGATCATTATAGCCAGGTTTGTTAGATTTCAGACCTAGAGGGAGGCAAAGAAACAAACAAACAAAAGCTCAACATAATCAACCAAACAAAAAACACAAACACAAACATGAAAGATCAACAGTCATTATTCTCCTTCCATAATCAAAGCTTCCAGAAGATAAATAACAGTAAATTCCTAGACCACAAAACATTTTTAGAAAGTATTGATTGTGCAAAGAGTAAAATCCAGAGATTTAAGTCGTATCAAAGATGATTCATAAACTTAAAACACTCTTTATACTTCCCAGAGCCATCTGAGAACACATATTTTAGTGCTCAAAAAAGAAGCAAACACAATCCAAGCTTTGAAATATTCAACTATTAGTATCTCCTGATCCCTAAACAACATACAGAATTAGTACCTAAGCCAAGTAAAAAAATTTTAAAAATCTAAAAATCTGTCTTACAGAAAATATAACTTTAAAACTATCCTTAAAGTATCGTAAGATTTCCTTTTAAAAAAAAAAAAAATTAAAATGATGTACAAGTGCCAGATGTACCTCCACAGTGAAGGCTGAACACTCTATTCAGCGCATGATTCATCATGTTTTTTAGTCACAGGAATTTTCACAATTCCTTAGGATGTAACATGAACCTTACAGTTTGCAAATAAATCCATTCTAGTTTAAGTTCTCATTCAAGAAGGAGTAACTAAGCATCACTAAACCCTTCAAGTAGTCCATGTATTTATTTTCTAAAGTCTTTTATAGTTTCATACTGAATTATAAGGTTGACTCAAATGGAAGTTCCAAATTCTTCTGCCTTTGGAGCCCCTGCAGCCCATTGCTACATTGACTTCTGGGCTATACATGCCTGTTCACATGCACATGTTACAGTCAGGCAAACTGCAAACCAAAGCAACTTCTTTCGCCCAAACTTTGGATAACATCAGAACAAATCCAGTATCCTCTTCAAAACAGACTTGCTAAGAGGAAAAGAACAACATCATAAAGCAAATTAAACAACACATATACAGCCCATCACCCATACACTCACAGAATGTCTCCAAAGTTCCCTCCAAGATGCAGTTTTGCTAATTTCTGCCTCTCCCTGGGCAAAGCAGGGAGTGCATACACAAATGCCACAAGATAGGCAACCTCCTACATAGTCACTCACTTACACTCCAGGTTTAAGATCATTTGATTGATATTTTTTGACAAAAACAAGACCTATGACGGAATCCAAGAGGAGGTGGGGAGAAAAATCTCACTGTTAACAGTTCTATTTCCTTCTTACCTTCCTACATCACAAGACTTTCCTTCTCTTCCCATACCCTTCCCTACCACACACAATTTTTCCTCCAACAGGTTTTACATTTGCCATTGTTTGGTTCTATGGCATTATCAGGAAACACAAAATGTGAAGCTGCAACAATGTTCCTTTTTCACTGTAAATAATATATAATTCCTTAGGTCTGCAAAAAGATGAGAAGTTGTGCTAACTCTGAAGGTTACCCTTCAAAAAATAAAACCTTTCCCTTTACAAGATTCCAGAAACAGATGAAGAAAATTTCATCTTCTAATTGCTTTCACTGGAGAGCCTCAGTGAGGATCAGAGACACAGAGACCACTTCCTACTATTTGAACTTTGGCATATTTTTGCTTCTACTTCCTGAAAAGAGATGTGATTCCACTTTCCCTAAAAACTCATTTTCCTCCCCAAAGCGAAAAAAGAAAGACGGTAACTATTCCGAAGTGGCTGAATTGTGAGTTTTCTATCAAGACAGAAATGGCTTGGCGTCAGGAAAAGAAAAAACTTGCTAAATACATTGGGAGAAATCATGATTAAATGAAATGCATCCTAAAAGCCACTGCTGTGTCTAATCTGCAAAGTATCCAACTGAAGGAACAACCACTGAAGCACATGTATGCTTACAGTTTGCCCAGCAGTAGAGGCACATTCCAATGCTTTTCATCATTAAAATCAAATACATACACACACAGAGCAGTGTGCAGTATTTGCAATACAGCACATCACATGGCACCTCACAGAGGCACTCAAGTGTTACACATCACAGCTCCTTCCCTATCACAGACCCAATCTACATGCCTATGAAGTGATGTTTTTTCAGCAATTACTTTTTGGTCACGCAATAGATGAGTTTCAGGGCTCTAAGACTATGAGACACAGAGCTAAAATTAAGCTTAACCCTACATATCAAAGCCAGCACTGTAATTTCAGAGTCAAAGTTTAAGAGAAGTCAAACCATGGTATGATGGGGTTAACAATCAGCTGGGAGCTGCGTAGAAACAGCACTGCATATGCTCTATCTGTGCATTTCAATATGCCATCACACTCGCTTGGAGGTAACAATAATCATCTGTTCCATTCCTTAAGATACTCATTTCATCTTAAATTCAAGTTCTATAGTATGTTCACTTACTCACTTGACCACAATCAATGCCTGTGCCTAACTAATTTAATATTATAGAGCAATCCCAAGTAATTACAAATGCGAAGTATAACTGCTGGTTTACCTGCATTTAATCAATTTGAATTAGTACTTTGAGTTTGTTATCAGGGGGTTCAAGCAACAACTTCCACAATATGAAAATAAGACACTCCCTTCTCAAAGAAGCCACTATTTCTAACACAATAGTACATTCTTTCAAAGCGCTGTGGGGACTGACCTCTTTTTCATCTGCCAACTGACAGCTACTCTCGATATGTAATTCTAAGTGATTCAATTAGTCACAGAGCTAGCACCATCAAAGAAAACACAGAGGAGGGGAACACTCGAGCCTAAGCAAATTGCACATTAAAGGATAATCATGATAAACAACTTCAGTATTTAAGAATGATGAAGATCTGCTGGCTCCAAATTCTAGTGCTTGCTTGTCCTCTCAGCACTTTCCCAAAGTGAAGCAAAATTAAATAATCATGCTGCATGCTTCAAAACTGTGGTGGGCTGACCCTAGCCAGCAGCTAGGCATCCACGCAGCTGGCCCTGGCACAAAGCAAGCTTACATATCCAAAGCATCCCATAGCGGACTGCGGCTTTTCTCCTCAAATTATCCTATCTCCATGCATGGTACAGAGACAAGTTCTGAAACAGGATCTTCATACGTCTCACACAGCGATGACACTATTGACACCTTCAGGAGTAGGAGTCTCCCAGGAGTACATGACAGAGCAGCTCCCTCCTCCACCCTAATGCTCCAGAAATAGACAAGTCATTGCTAGAAAGCATCTTTCAGAAAGCAGAGTTTTCTAAACACTCAATAAGAAGAGATAAGCAGAGTTTTCTAAACACTCAATAAGGAGAAGAGACGAGGAGGGGAGAAGCAACTGACTCCTATTACACTGAATTTCAGAAGCTTAAAAAGCCAAACAAGACAGTTTTTAAAGTAAAAATGAGTATTGGTACTTCATGGATCTATCAAGCTTTATGATCAAGATCAAACTCAAAGTTGCTTATTATGCTGTATTAGACAGCTCTTTGTCTAGTTTACACAAATGCATTTATTCCTCAAACTACCTTTAAATAACTATCCCTCAGGGATACATGCTCTCAACTTCTATTAAAGAAATTTAAGCATAGCTAGGTAAATATATAGAATAAATGTGTCCCACTTCTTTACCCCTTACACCTTTTCCTCCTGCACTCTTAAATCCAGCAGCACTCGAAACAACTATGTTTTCCACCAGCTCTTTTGCTTCTTCTTGAAAGAAGGAAACTACAGTCCCTTTGGTTTCTGCGTAGCTATCAGGAAGACCGCCTTTTTTTCTGGTTTGTTTTTTTT
>NW_008657039.1:0-808 GCF_000695815.1 Acanthisitta chloris | reverse complement strand
CGGGGACCCAGCACCGCACCCGCCTCCCCCATCGGCCCAGCCGACACTGCCAACGGCGCTAACCCGCCCCGCTCAAACTTCGACAGCATCATCCTCCCGCTTCATCATGGAGAAAAACGACGGGGACAGAAAAGGAACGAAGGGCACGGGTTAACAGCAGCTCCACTGTTAATCGATACGGAGAATGTACACGCTGATTACGTTTTACGCGCACTCCTAGATTACCAGTTAAATCTAGATTCACCGCAGTGTTCAAGTTGCCTGGAAACTTCCGAGAAGCAGAATCCCTATTTAAAAAAAAAATATAAAAAAAGACCTTCCCCAACACAACAAGCTACAACAGCACTTCTGTGTGTCTTGAAAGGTCATGTATCTATCTTTCACGTGTTGAACTATTTCTCCAGAGGGTCGCCAAGTAACTACCGAGCTCCAAGAAGATTCATGGACTGAAAAGCCAGATAACTCTGCGGTTACGTGTTGGCACATTCCCCTCCCTACAATTCCGGCATTTCGCCGAGGTCAGAGAAAAGCTGTCAGAGAAAACGACATCATTTAGGACCGTAGCAAACCGCCCCCACCAGCGGAGCCATGAAAGTCAAACCCACAATTATCTGAAGCTCTAAAAAGAGAGAACTGCTAACCCCCTTACCACCTTCCACCCATCCAACAACCCCGGGGAAGTGGGACAGGGCAGTCGGACACGCAAGTAGAACACAAACACTCTTTTTCGCAGCTCCGACAACACGGCCCCCATCTCACTCCCTCCCGCCTTTACCTCCCAGCCCGTTCTCCCACTGATCCCACCCAA
>NW_008657038.1:895-1866 GCF_000695815.1 Acanthisitta chloris | reverse complement strand
ACCCTGGAGTACAGTGTGGGCTCAGTGTAACCCTGGAGTAACCCCGGGGGGGAGTAACCCTGGAGTACAGTGTGGGTTCAGTGTGAGTAACCCTGGAGTAACCCCAGGGGGAGTAACTCTGGAGTACAGTGTGGGCTCAGTGTGGGGGGAGTAACCCCAGAGTAAGGAGTGGGTTGGGTGGGCTTGGAGTAAGAGCTGAGTACCCATCAGAGTAAGGACTATGTGGCTAAAGGCCACGGAGTAACCTCAGAGTAAGGGCTGAGCAACATGTGAGAACTCCTTCCCCCCCGGGGAAACCTTTGCGGTCTCAGTGCGAGTCGTGATTCGTAGTAGCAGCTGAGTAAGTTCAGCCTAACGAACCTCGAGGATCCCAAAGGAGAGTGAGGGCTGAGTAACCTCGGAGTAAGAGCTGAGAACTCCAGAGAACGTGCTGGAAGTACCAGAGGATCCCCCAGAGCAGCCAAGGGGGCAGGGGGAGGTGCAGCCACGGAGTATCCTCGGAGTAAAGGCTCGGCCGAGCGGGGAGAGCAGAGCCGAGGCCGAGTAAGCTCTGAGTAAGGCCTGAGTCCCTCTGGGGACGCGGCGCGGGCTCAGGAACGAGCGCGGCTAAGCCAGAGTCCGGTCCGGTCCGCGTTACTCGCGCCGGGGCGTGAGTATCCCGTGAGTAAGGGCTGAGTAGCCTCTGAGTAGGCTCAGGCAAGGCCAAGCTTTAATGTTGATGTAAGTCCAGGGTTTTTCAGGGACAGAGGAGGAGTGAGTGGTCATAATGGGCTACAGTGATGCATGAGCTGTTGTATGCAGACTTCAAGATTATTTATTTTTGTGAGTGCTTTTCATCTGATTTGCCCCAAGTTGTCTGTCTTGAAGGAAGCATGAACATGTAGGAAAGTGGAGTGTCTGTCTTGCTGAAATTGTTCTTCATATTTAGTTGGTTTTCCCTTAGAAACAATTTGGTGAGGAACAGCAGGCTA
>NW_008657038.1:0-657 GCF_000695815.1 Acanthisitta chloris | reverse complement strand
GCTGAGTAGGAAGCGAGAAGGGGTCGAGTAGCCGCGGCGTGGGGCAGGGAGAGCCTGAGCCGCCTCGGAGTAACGTGGGATTTGGGCCTGAGTAACCCTGGAGTAACCCTGGGGGGAACCTTAGAGTAAAGTGGGAGTAACCTTAGAGTAACACTCCTCACCCCTGGAGCTGCAAGAGCCCTGAGTGACCCTGGAGTAACCTCAGAGTATCATTGGAGTGACCTTGGAGTAACCCCAGAATAACCCCGGAGTAACCCCAGAGTGACCTCGGAGTAACATCAGAGTAACCTCAGAGTAATCCCAGAGTAACATCAGAGTAACACCATAGTAACCTCAGTGTAACCCCAGAGTAACCTCAGAGTAACCCCCAGAGTAACCTCGGAGTAACCCCAGAGTAACCTCGGAGTAACACCAGAGTAAACCTGGAGTAACCCTGGAGTCACCTCAGCGTAACCCTGGAGTAACCTCATAGTAACATCAGAGTAACATCAGAGTAACCTGGGAGTAATCTCATAGTAACCCCAGAGTAACCTCAGAGTAACCCCGGAATAACCTCAGAGTAACCTCAGTGTAACCCTGGAGTAACCCCAGAGTAACCCTGGAGTCACCTCAGAGTAACCCTGGAGTCACCTCATAGTAACAACGGAGTAACCTCAG
>NW_008657037.1:0-1090 GCF_000695815.1 Acanthisitta chloris | reverse complement strand
CCCCCCAAGGGCCGGAAAATGTGGCAATGGGAATGTTTGTGTCACTGCCCTTCCCTCCCCCTCCGTATCCAAGGATTTATAGATCCAGGGATTCCCTCCCGCTCTGCTTTTGGCTGGAAAAAAAAAGCCTTTTTTTTTATTTTTTTTTTGCCTTGCTGAACTTCCCGGTTTTTCCAGGTTTTTTTTTGGGTTTGTTTTTTTTTTCCCCCCTTTTTTCCAAGGGTTCAGATTGAGGGCAGAGCTGGATCTCAACTTTTCCCAGCTTGGGGTGGTGGAATGTTATGGAATTCCAGCTGGAAAAGAGGATTTTTTTTTTCCCGCCTCCTCCTATCCTAACATCTGGCACAGCTGCATTTCCCTGGCCCATCCCCCATCCCATTCCCCATCCTCTTCCCAACCTTTATCCCAGGATCTCTCGACAATTCCCTCTGGAATTGCTTCCCCCTCCTCCTCAGACCTCTCCAGCTTCCCATAAAAGGCTTTTTAACTCTTTTTTTTTTAAAGACGTTTCTCCCTTTTATTGGCAGATTTTTCTCCACGTGGACACCCAGAACATTCCCACTTGGATTTATCCCGGTGATATTCCCAATCCCATCCCCCAGGGAGACCCCCAGGGAACCTCCAAATCCTCTCCCAGCTCCAGAGGCTTTCTCATCCTTTCCCACCTTTTCCCATCCCTTTCCAGCCTTTCCCATCCCTTCCCATCCTTTTCCAGCCTTTCCCATCCTTTCTCATCCTTTCCCACCTTTTCCCATCCCTTTCCAGCCTTTCCCATCCCTTCCCATCCTTTTCCAGCCTTTCCCATCCTTTCTCATCCTTTCCCACCTTTTCCCATCCCTTTCCAGCCTTTCCCATCCCTTCCCATCCTTTTCCAGCCTTTCCCATCCTTTCTCATCCTTTCCCACCTTTTCCCATCCCTTTCCAGCCTTTCCCAGCCTTTCCCATCCTTTTTCCCTCTTTCCCAGCCTTTCCCATCCTTTCCATCCTTTCCCATCCCTTTCCAACCTTTCCCATCTTTTCCCAACCTTTTCCCAAACCTTTCCCATCTTTTCCCAACCTTTCTCATCCTTTCCCAACCTTTCTCATCCTT
>NW_008657036.1:0-1067 GCF_000695815.1 Acanthisitta chloris | reverse complement strand
TTTTATATTGGAAATGAGGGACAGGGGGAGGAGATGGCGCGCACACGGAGCGATGAGTGTGCGGTGTCAATCAGAGGGGTTTTGTGTCTCCTTGACTCCTGATGGTCCGTGGCTGAGGTGTCCCGGGTGGCACCACAATGAATATGAATAGGGGTCCTTGCTAAATGGGACAGTCAAAGCGCACCGCCCTGAATAATGGCACGTCATCCTAACTAGACCATTATACATAGGAGGGCTCCTTTTGTCTCTGCTCTCTGCTGCAGCTCTATAAAAGCCCCTCTTTTTCAGGCTGAGGTTAGTCCAAGCATACACTAACTAGCCATCCAGTAAACAGGCTGAGTAACCGGAGAGAGAGAGAGGACAGAGATTGGAGAGACAGGGGGCTGAGGGGCTTTTTTCCTCTTCCTCCAGCGTTTCCAGCCTTTCACTAGCAGACCCTGCCGTCCGTTTATTTCCTTTTTTTTTTCTTTTGCTACGTTTTCGTTGCTTTTTGAAGGAGACTTGTCTTGTTCCACCACCTCCAGAGCAGGGAAGAGTTTCTTGCTCAGAAGCCCGAATACAATGAATTCTGACTCCAGCTCTGTCTCCAGCAGAGCTTCCTCTCCAGACATGGATGAGATGTACCTGAGAGACCACCACCACCACCACCACCATCATCACCACCAAGACAGCCGGCTCAACTCTGTCTCCTCCACCCAGAACGACCTGGTGCAGAAGATGTCCGGGGAAGGCCTCACCAGGAACGGCTCAAAAGCCGGAGGGGAAGGCAGCAAGTACAAAATCAAGAAGCAGCTCTCAGAGCAGGACCTGCAGCAGCTGCGGCTGAAGATCAACGGCCGGGAGCGTAAGAGGATGCACGACCTCAACCTCGCCATGGACGGGTTGCGAGAGGTGATGCCGTACGCTCATGGACCTTCTGTGAGAAAACTCTCCAAAATCGCCACCCTCCTGCTAGCCAGAAACTATATCCTGATGCTCACCAGCTCCCTGGAGGAGATGAAGAGGCTGGTGGGGGAAATCTACGGGGGCCACCACTCGGCCTTTCACTGCGGCACGGTGGGACACTC
>NW_008657035.1:0-201 GCF_000695815.1 Acanthisitta chloris | reverse complement strand
GTAGGGAGCCCCACACGACGAGTTGCACAAGCCACCGAGGGATAAGGTGGATTGAGTCAAGTTGCAGAGCTTAAAGCCGTCCAGCTGGCCGTGGATATTGCCGAACAAGTGAAGTGGCGGAGGATCTATCTCTACATGGACTTGTGAATGGTAGCTAATGCTCTGTGAGGATGACTGGATCGCTGGAGAAAGGCCAACTGG